>NC_038244.2:17505074-17511711 GCF_000004515.6 Glycine max
ATAAAATAATGCGGTGAATGAATTATGTGGTGAGAAACTTAAAGCGAAGTATTCACTATTTAATTAGTTAATCATATTTTTCTTTTTGATAATATTAGTTAAGCACTTAAGCATAAGATATAGTTTTTTCATTAAATAGTCACAACTTCACCTTTATTCAATTTTTCTTTTGACATATAGCAGCGCGTGTGTTAGTGACGGCGATGCAAATTAAAGGTTTACATTCGAAAAATAATCCATTTTTTCTTCGTCACGATAATAAACTAACTTTATGGTAATAATTTCATCACCAAAACAAGGTTTATTATCATAACAAAGAAAAATAGATTATTTTTTTAATCATCAGATTTTTAATTTTTTCATTTTTTTTATATTTACACAAATTTTAATCCTTTAAGTTGACTATAAGATTAATTCATTATTCAAAATTTAATTACACTTAAATTGGATTAGTTTAACTTGATAGAGAGAAGCATACAAGGCAGGAGTAGTTTCTATTATGGTCGGTACGCCTTGCACATAAAATGATTGTACTGAAATATTTCTCAAATCCGACAAATAGATCACTTATTTATCACAAGCTCTTAGCCAGTTTGGATAATCCATATTAATTATCACTCATTATGGTTCCCCACAATAATGGGAAAAAAACATTAACTAATGTCATTATTGTTGCTCGCTTACGCATCAGTACTGTTTGATATATAAATTTAATTTAGAAAAATGATAAACTTATCAATCTAACATTTATTTTGGGTTCGGGGCTTTAAGGTAATAAAAAGAATATTCCTTCACTGAAAACGCGCGTTTGGAATCAACTTCATCATCACAAAAGATACGTTTTAGTAATTAACAACCAACACCACATTGTGAGTAATTGGGTTATCGCATACAAAAAAGACTCGATCCATTTATTAATACTTGACATCATGACATATCAATCACTGGGAATCTAGTGCAGATTGGAAAAAACGACTACAAGTGTAGACAGAGCAGAAAGCTTGCAAAGCCATCAAGAGCAAGAGGCATAGGGCAGCTAGGAATGTCAAAAACTGCCAGGAACTGAACACATAAACTCTCATGAATTTCCAAATTTTGACCTTCATTCTACCATTGTAATACTTGTTAACATCTTCAATGACCTTATCCAATAATGACACCCTTGATAATCTCAAGGACTTGCTCATCCCATTCCACAAGTTAGCCACTTCTTTATCACTCTTCAAGTGGTTCAGAATGATCCCTTTTTCTCTGAGAACCTTTGCATCTTCCTCCGAGTCTATAATCCCGTTCATCAACTCAGTGTAACGGGTTATAACCAATGGCCCCAATGCAACTGATGCTTCATATGCAACCAAATTTCTCAGGAAAACTTCAGTGTTAACGTCCAAACCTATTGTGGGAAGGTAAAACGTGCATGTTTTCACATCAAAACTGATGCTTGATATGCTTCCCTTGGTAGGTACGAAACGAATGCCACAATTCAAGAGTTCTGTAACGGAAGGAATAGTGATTTCCTCCACTGAGGGTGGCTTGTTCATGAGACTATTGGATCTTGAACTCGCACTTTCTCCCTTATTTTCATCTCCTTTTTCTTGAGAGAATAAGAAATGTTCAAGAGGTTGCTTCATAACCTTAAGTCCTGGAAGGTTGGACACGATTTTCCAAGGCAACTGAACAAAGACTTTGAGAGGTTTAGATACAATTACCTTTTTGACCATCTTCATTGGCCCTTTGTTTAGTTTTGAAAGCAGCTTCCATACTTCGCTGAAGAATTGCTTAACATGACTGGAGTCTGAGGTTGCTTCTTCATCATTTCCTTCCTTTTGTTCTTGTTGAAACTCAACTTCAATTGTGTCTGACTGTTGTTCTAATTTGGGCACTATCACATTATACAAGAAATCTAGCAAATGCACATTTTCCGAGACTTGAATGTTTGGATACTCCTCCATCATCTTGAAAGGAGAAATCTCTTTGAAAAGCCCTATGAACATCAAGCTCAGCATGTCATCTGCAGCTTCAAGTGATGAGAATTTGAGGTCAAGCATCTTTCTCAACACAAACAATGGGATTTGATTCTCAAGCATTACTATGTCCCTCAAAATTGCATTATGAGCTGATTTCTTCCCAGCATAATCCACCAAATGAGACATGCTAGAAGAAACCCTTTGTACCTTGGCCCCTTCTTGCATGGAAAAAACTTGAAGAAACTCAAGCAAGAATGAGGCATCAACCGTCATCATCCACACCAACGTTTCCCCGTTGAAATCCAAGAACTTGTGGTAGCATGCTCGAACCCTTTGCTCCAACTTGGTCAATTGATCAACGAGATTCTCTAACTTGCAGCTTTGATGGTGTTTCTGGAATCTTTTTGCTGCTGCAATCTTGTACCTTTGCATCTCATATAGCTCTGGACGCCAATAATGGTAAGGGCCAAGTGCAACCTGTTGAGGGACATAAGAGTCTGGATCACTAGCCATAAGGAGCTTTGGCACGCTGAAGATGGACACAGCAAATTGATCACCATCTTCCTCAAGCTCTTCTTCAAGGGTTTTTCGGATGTTAATCACCCATTGGAGCTCATCAAAGGTTAATTTAGAATGAGCATTTGACATGGTGGGTCTTAGAGAAGACATGTTGTGTATGATGTTTTTGGAAAAAGCTTAGTGCAGAATAATTTTGCAGTTTTGAATGTTTTGGAAAGGCGAGAGTTAATTGGAACTTTATATAATTAGGTGGATGAAGAGCTTTCATTATAGAACCACCGTGATCACTTTTCATTAAACAATTAGGAATGCATTGCTCATGCATAATTTATTAAGTACTTAATTACTAACCCTTGGCAAGCAATGGTTGAAACTTGAAAGTGACATTCTTTGAATTTGAAGTCATCTTAATTTAACTGAGAAGTGGGAACATAGGTTAAACGTGCTTTATCTACCATATACTAATTATTAAGATATGAGAATTATTAATCCTCTCGTGTTAAATGTTGACCAGATAATAATTCATATATTTCGTGTTAAATTCTAGGTGAAACGTGAAACTTTAATTTTAATATGTTGCAAAAAAGTGTATTTTATTAATTATTACACATTGGTGTATATTAGTTTTAGTTTATTAATTTAATTTTCGTTCGGTATATATGTGTTTATCTGTCTGCATTTTTTTTGGTGAGATATTAAAGTTGATGTATTATATAACAGTGTCACTTTTGATACATTGATGTTAGTTTTAGTTTATGAATTTATTTTTTGCTCAATGCGTGTCTGTTTACATCTTTTTAATTTTGGTATAATTACGACGAAAAAAATATGAGCAATTAATTTATAACATAATATACTACATGCACCTTGATTGATTTATCAATCTACCTATCAGAAGGTTTAATTTTATTATTAATGTATAATATTTCTGTTAATTTATCCTTTTGTGTGGTTTTAAATAATCTGCATGCAGATTAACGTTCTGCAATTCAAGTCATAATATCCTCTTTAGACTAGAGTGCCTGGTTAAGTCTAGAAATAATCCTTTTGATTAAAATTGAGTTAACAACTTGGCGTGATGATGATCCACTACTAAAAAATAAGTTTTTTATATTGATTATTAAGGATTTGTAACATTGATTATTAAATGATGTTAAAACTATCGACATCAATTTATCAACATTAATATTGATGGTTTAAAAATTGATGTTATTGTAGCAAAAAACAATAATGATTTTTAGAAAAATCAATCTTGTTAGTAAATAATAACATTGATTTTCCTAAGAATCGATGTTACTGTTTACTAATAACATTGATTTTTCTAGAAAATCTATGTTGTTATTTAGTTACAACATCAATTTTTCTAAAAATATTTGTCTTTTTTAATTACCAACATGTAATTAATTCAAATCATAATTTATCATTATATAAAAGTTGTAAAAAAACACATAAAATTAATCATACATAAAAAATTATAAACAAAGTATATCAATATATGTATAATGCACCAAGAGTTATAAATATTTTTAAACAAAATAAGTTATAAACAAAAATTTATAAATTGATGATAACATATTAGAGTAATAATATACTTTAATTACAAACAAAATCATAATAAAATAAAGTTAGAAGTTGTATATGAGAATTCAAATATAATTCGAATTTCAAGAAGTAAATTTTGTAATTATACAAAACTCTTCCATCGATTTTTAATTTTTGTGGTCTTCCTGATTATAAAATATCCTATATTTCACAATTTTTTTCAAGTTTAAATGGATAAATCTGATCACTTTCATAAATGAGTACATGGTACTTGATCCTAAAATTAACATAAAATTCATATTAAATAAATAAATAATTTTAAAATTTGACACACAAAGAAATAATTAATTAGTCACCAAACTAATGTAAATTCATATTAGTCACCAAACTGCTACAATTCATATTAAAAAATATTATTTAATTATTAATATATTAATTATGGCTAATGATTATTATGATAACACTTAATTAATTAAAGGATGTTGTATTGGGCGTTTGTTCTGAATTAATAGTCCGTGATGAATTGTCATTGAGCTATTCAATTGATGCCCAATGAAAGATCCTTGCCCGCATACAATAAGATACAAGTTTTTTGATAAATCATTTATCTAAAAGTAGTCTTCTCTCGTTCTAGTTTTTCACATGGTTTACTCGGATTTCATGAAGAACAAGACGAATCAATTCTTTATTCCAGATGCACAAATTCTATAATTATATTCTCTCTATATTCATGCGATAATAGCATATTATATCTATTTGATCCTATTAGATTAAGTGTTTATTATTATTTTTTATCAAGAGCATTATTATTTTTAGTAAGGTTATTGACATGAAATATTTAACGATTTTGTCATCGATTAGTTTCTGTCAGAAAATTTAATTAATTATTTTTAATAAACTTATTATATTTCTAATGACTTTGTTTTTTTATATCCACAGAACTCAAAATTCAAAATCTCACTTGAAAAATCAGAACTCATTTTTACTTAAACCAACCACATGTAGGTATATGATTTATCATTATGCATGTTTTGAGTTCTAACTTGTAGTTCTAATACAAATTGAAACCGGTGATTATATGTTGCAGACTTGCTGATATTGGTTTATCTCCCATACTCAATCGAAGGAATCAAATCATGTTTTTCTCTCTTTCTTAACACTTATGAATCTTAAAATTGATTGAAAATCATAACAAAATTTAAGCCTCATATTTTATTTAACGAATCATATTTATAATATCACAGTTTTTAATAAATTTTAATTAATAGTTTAAAAGAATTATATTAATTAGTGCATTGGTATATCCCTAGTCTCCTTGTAACCAAAAAAGAATAACCCTCGTCGATCTCCTTAAGAAAAAGTATAGCCCTCGTCAATTATTAATATCAACTTGTCAAATAAATTAAATATAGAATATAAATTTGTGAAACAAGTTTTTGATATATTTTTTTTCATCTATCCCTGTTTGGTCATTTATTACTCACTTTTATTTTCTTTTTATCAATCATCATGTATGTTTTTTTTTATATTTTTATTTACAAATAACATTAATTATAATTAATAGATCTAACTCAGTTAATAAGTATACTGTATGAATATGAATAGTTGTAAATCTTGATACCTGATCAAGTTTGATTTCCATTATAAAAAATTAACATTAATTATTAATTATATATTAATTTTAGAATATAAGATTAGATTAAGGAGGCTTACTTCAATTGATTAAATATTATGTGCGAGTACTATACATAAATCCCTTAGTATATGATTTTTAATTTTTATGAATAAAAAAAAAGTATACGTATAAGATTAGAAACAAGTACGCTGTTTATTCCAGATGCTAAAGGACGACGAATAAGAGCTTGCAAGTTTTGTTTTTCTCCTTGGTTCTATAGACAGATAATTAGATTCCCTCCCTAAGAATTAAAAAGTCAAAGTTTGTTTTGTTTTAATTATATTTATTTTAACAATATTTAATTATACTAATTAATAATGCATAATTTTTTTTAAAAAAATGTTAACGTACATCCCTTTGTGGCTTTATTTTAAAAAAGAATATGTTTTTAGATGCATTTTAATATAACATCGATTACAACATGTTAAAATACTGATTCTAAAAATGAAGTGAGTGTACGTTAATAAATTCTACAAAAAAAAGTTACTGATATATGTTCACTTATTTTTTTTAAAAAGAGTAAATTATTACAACTTTTTTATTTTAAGATATTTATAATTATAACTTATTAACATACTCTTTCTAAAAAAAAAAGTGAATATATGTTTGTAAATAAATTAGTTATCAGAGTTTTTCTTAATCGGCAAAATTAGTTATAAGAGTAAAGATGTTTGGGGGCCGGGTTTGGTCCTAATTTTTGTTATGTATATCTATATGTATTTCGACTAAAAATGATGCATATAAAAATTTGTTAATGGACAATACTCACTTATTTTTTAGGAGTACTTTAATAAGTTATAAGTTATATTCAAATATATTTTCAGATTAATTATAAGTATAGTTTGTTAGCGTACTTCTTTTAGAAAAAACAAATAAATATATGACTCAAATCTCATAAATATTTACTCACAGGTGTTCGCTTGTTTTTTATATG
>NC_038244.2:17512409-17562603 GCF_000004515.6 Glycine max
TATATATATATATATATATATATATATATATATATATATATATATATATATATATATATATATATATATATATATATATATATATATATATATATATATATATATATATATATATATATATATATATATATATATATATATATATATATTTTGGCATAGCCTTCCATCCCTCCACTTTCTTACGTTATTTCTTCGTCTAAAAAAATGATTGGTAGCGGGCCACTTGCAATTTCGTTGTTTTAGCTCTTGCGAACGTTGAAAAAATGGGATAAACAGAGAATTTAAAAGCATGGTTGGAAGTAAACAGATGCCACCTTCGGTTATAAACATAGGCGGTTTCAAGGCCCGGCTACCCTGGGCAATTGCCCAGGCTCTGGCCCAAAATGGGTTGGGGTGAAGTGCAACCCTAGATCCAATAGAGTGGTGGAGGTTAACCTTGATGGGTTCTCGCTCTCTGGGAGAATAGGTAGAGGGTTGCAAAGCTTGCAGTTTCTAAGAAAGCTTTCACTGGCGAATAATAACCTCACTGGTGGGATAAACCCCAACATTGCTCGGATTGATAACCTTAGGGTCATTGACTTGAGTGGGAATAGTCTCTCAGGGGAGGTTTCTGATGATGTTTTCCGACAATGTGGGTCTCTCAGGACTGTTTCCTTGGCCAGGAACAGGTTTTCTGGGAGCATTCCCTCTACTTTGGGGGCATGTTCTGCTCTTGCTTCTATCGACTTTTCTAATAACCAGTTTTCTGGTTCTGTTCCCTCCGGGGTTTGGTCCTTGAATGCTCTCAGGTCTCTGGATTTGTCTGATAACTTGTTGGAGGGTGAGATTCCTAAGGGGGTGGAGGCGATGAAGAATTTGAGGAGTGTTAGTATTTAACCCGCTATTGTAAGATTATGTTTATCTCTTTTATTTTAAATTATATTTTTGTTGACAAAATGACGAGTCTCTTTTATTTTGATTAATTACTATTTACATATTATATACAAATGTGAATTTGCTATCTTTAAATTTTTGCCCAGGCTTTATAATTTTTCTGGCTCCGCCACTGGTTATAAAATAGGAGAAAACTAGCTGACCAAATAAATTAAGATGATTTATTGGAAGACAGTGACCGGTAGTTCACACTTTATTATAACAATTCATTATAATACTATCCTATTGTCGTTTTTAGTATACAAAGTTGTTTTCAGTATAGAAAGTTGAATATAACTGAACCAATACATCTATTATATTATTTAAGTGCAATCTCATACATCTTTTGAAGGAATATTCGGTTTTGTGGAGATGACTGATATAACAGGAAGGAGCCAAGGAGGTGAAGTTGTTCTGCAATCAAACAACAGGATGGGTTGTAAATAAAACTGGTAAAAGGTACAGGGACCGTGTTAAAGTACTGTAGATTATGGAAGGATAAGGGAAACGATTTTGGAACTATAGGTATGGATAGAAAGGTCCTAACTTGTCAAATTGATCTAGACTCCTTTTAGAAACTTATTTTGAAAAGGGACTGTTTTGAAATTTTTTTTGGTCAATTCATGTTTCCAAAAAATGGATTTAAGATTCAATCACTCATTTTTTTAATTTTAAATCTTATTTTTAAGTTACTTATAGGCGTTTTTTTAAAAAATGATTTGACCAAATCTCCTTTGGGTATTTTTAAAGGGATTCTTCATTCAATTTTGAGCATTTTGACATATTATGGGCTTCAAACGGGCATTCTTATCAAAAGTTATACCCGTTTGAAGTTAAAAAAATTTTCCGTAAAAAAATATTTCGCCAGTACGAATGGCGGGACTCGCCATGTGGACAACAACTCGCCAACTCCACTGGCAAGTCGACCAGGTGCCGCCACGTGTCCAACTCGCCAACTCCATTGGTGAGTCTCCTCGAGAAACATGCCCCCCTTAAAAAAGTTTCAAAATAGTCATCTTTTAGGAATAAGTTTTTAAAAGGAGTCTACTTTGGTCAATTTGCCTCCTAACTTTATGGATATCTAAAATCTTGCTGTATTTTTTACTCATGTCTGGAATTGATGGCACTTGTGACTCAGTTTCAGCCATAATTTATAATGCATATGATTTGTTTGCCTTAAAAAAAAATACAATCTCATACATGTTTTTTTTTTAAAAAATCAACGTAATTAAGATTTTAATTTATGAGAAATAAACCAATTTATTTTATCTTCTTATCTTATTCTTTTATTGGATGAATGTGACCAACATATTTTTTTAACTCATTGAATATGAAGTGAGATTCACAAATGTTTGATATTTAATCAATTTTAATCAATACTAATAAATATAAAAATAATATTTAAAAATATATTATTAATATTTCTCATAAGTATTTATAATTTTCTTAATTAAAACCGA
Organism: Glycine max; assembly: GCF_000004515.6. NCBI lineage: Eukaryota > Viridiplantae > Streptophyta > Magnoliopsida > Fabales > Fabaceae > Glycine > Glycine max. The sequence continues at coordinate 17,514,782 of NC_038244.2, forward strand.
AGACATTTTTGACAGAAAACTAAAGACTAATTTTTTAAAAATATTAAGATTCATATAAGAAGATCACATCTCTTCTGTTTGTTTGTAAAGCATGATTTTAGGTGAATAAGAAGCGTGAGAGAGAATGAAATTTTATACTAATTATTTGGAAAAAAGAGAGAAGCAGTGAGAGAAGAGAGACATTGCAGTGATGAGATATTGCAGAGAAAAGAGCAAAAACTTTGTAAGATCCATTAAAAAAATTAAAATGAAATTTTATATTGTTATTTTAAATTATGTAAAAATATTGTTAAGGACCAATATATCTTCATAATACACAGTTAGTTTCCGTTCTCCTTTTTTTTTCTCAATTCAAACAATTTGAAAATCTACAATTCTCTTTTTTTTTTTTTCTTTTTTCTATTCTACTTCTCTTTTCTCAAAATCTCTCATCATCTAAATAAAGTATTAATCTTGTAATATTTTTTTTTTCTATACATACTAGAAATATACCTTAGGCCTTGTTTGATAGTAGAGAAATAACAGAAAAAAAAGTGGAAATAATATCGGTTTTGGTCGAATAAAATAGAATGTAACCCATTAGTATTATTTTTATTCTATTTTGTACCCATCTTTAATTATCTCTCTATGTCTTCAACTAATTTCGCACCTTTTTTATTCATGTTTTTTTATTTTCATCTCCTTTATTTTTTTTCTTTACCAAATTATCCTTAATAATTGGTACAAGTATTGATGGATAAGAGATAACTACTATTGGTACGGCTCTTTCGAGAGTCACACGAAAATAAGTATAAAAAAAATCAAACAATATAAAGTAGCTGTTCCTAACAAAATTACGTGGCTCAGATTTCAAACTTCAAGTGCATTTAATTCGTGTAAGTAGTGCGTATAGTATTACAATTTTTAATTAGGTTTTTAAATTGTTTTTTAATTAAATCCCTAAACTTATATTTATTTCTTGATTAGATATCTATCATTAACAAAGTTTACGATAAGGATTTAATTAAAAAAATAAATACAAATTCAAAGAACTAATTTAAATAAAAAAATCATTTAAGAACTTAAATAAATTTTAATTTTCAAATAGTTCAAAAACTCACATGAAAATTTAAAATTCTACCCAAACTTTTGTAAAAGAGACCAAAATGCATATCTTCTAATATAAGAGAAACTTACATTAGAAGTTTACAATTTAAAAAAATAAAAAAAATAACATTAAGGATTGAAACAATAAAAAAAAGTTATACAGACCAAAATTGACAAAAAAAAATTTATAGACACTAAAACTATAAAAAGAGCATCTGATGGAGAGAGAAAAAAATAGCTAAGCACTTATTTTTATTTAGTAATATAAGATATTTAGTATTAACAACTATTAATGAAAGACATCTTTTGTTATTTATATATATATATATATATATATATATATATATATATATATATATATATATATATATATATATATATATATATATATATATATATATTTAATTTTAAAATACTTATGCAATGCATAAAAAATGTATGTATACATTAAAACTTATTTTATATATACATCTTTTGTTATTTCTACTGTCTTTCATTTCATTTCTCCCACTTGCATTTATTTTTATCCCTCTCTATCAAACAAACCACCTTAATTTATGAATTTGCACTTGCTGATGGATATTGAACCACGAGAAGTCGACAATGCATGAGCCTGTCATAACCAAGCATTTATGATCGAATGATCAGTTAGTTATGATGCCTATGACTAGGGCAACGACTTTTCTTTATAATTGATCTTGTCGTAAGAAAATGTAAATTAAGACTCCCAATAAAGTGAAAGTTACGAAAGAGCTTAGCCGCCCTATTTTATCTTTATTTCAAATCTTATCCTAATTCTTGTGATTAATTTTTATTAATGAAAGGGCCGATTTAATTTAAACCCACAATATCTTTTTTCTTTCTTCTTTTAATTATGAAGTGAATTTTATAACTTCAACTTCTTTTTATATACTCCATAATTAGATTATAATTAGTACTTTTTTCAATGGTAGCAAGCGTGGTTTACCGATAATTTCACAAAATTTACTCAAACTTCTAGTTTTGCTGGATGGAGGATTGCATTATTTTTAAACCTTTACTTAGATACAACTTTTTATTATTTTTTCCTTGATGCGTGTATTTATCAATGTTACATTTAAATTAAAATTTTAAATTGAAAATGTAAATGATTATACTTATATTTTCTTCTTAGCTCGACAATTTTTCCATGGCTGATTGATTATAGAAATTATTTAGTGAGGTCATTTTAACTGTGGACTAGGTTAAAATAATATGGCAATGCTAAGTAAGCAGTCAACTTCTATTTGAAATGTATTACCCCACTTTGGTAATATATTTAAAAATATTCCCATTTTGGTAAAAAGTATTTCAACGTTCATGATTATCAAATCATGATTACAAAGACTCCCCTGCAAGAAGAAGACACAAAATACAATTACAAAAATCCCAATTCTGATAGTTAGGTGTTTCGGAATGGATTCTAAGGCCTAAATATAATTGTCAATTAAAATTATATCGATCCAAAATTGTTGATAAGCTCAAACTACTAGTTAGAATGTAGTTTAAACATCGATCGGTTTAATCCTAGGTAATCCAAGCTTAGGCATTTTGGGTGTACTCTGGAATACGAAAATATATCTTGATTTAGAATAAATATTTATGTTCTAAATCAAGATATATCAAAATTAATTTCAGACTAGACTAGATTTGATGGTTCAACTTAGCCCTATTTTAGTTAGCACGGTAATTCAGCTCTAGTTAAAAATTAGAAAATAAAATTAAACATGCTTAATATACAAATTAAATTCTATTTTAGGCAATTTGATAGGTTTGCATGTATTGTAAAATTAAACCTAATATATTTTGAAGATGAGTTCAAATATCATTTTTTGTTGTCTCAACTCAATCTGTATTCTTTTAAAAAAGTATATTATTTTTAAACAAGTAATTAACTATTACTAACAAGGAATCTTTTTTACTTAATAAATAATATGTTATATATACTGATATATTTATCCTAAAGTGTATATTATAAAATATATTTGAATCGTAATTTTACAATTTAGTTATATAGTAGTATAATATTACGATTAATATATTAAGTCAATAAATCGAATTAGTCGGGTTTTTATTTTATATATTATCATGTTTATTAGATGTTCCACGAACTCCATGCGAATAGGCTCCACAATACTATACCATTCACTTTCACTGAATATCTTTTGCATGCCAAATGTGCATTTAAACGGAATGTGCGCACACACACACATTCATATCTTTTGCATGACAAAAAAGTGATGCTACAACGTTATTTTCCAAACAATAAAACTTTTCTCTATACTTAATACAGTAATTTGCCAGGTTTACATGGCGAGGGCCAGGCCATAAATTTAAAGACCCAAACCTATTTACAAATTTTAGCTTAATATATCCCCATAAAAAAAACTTTCTACTACCATCAATGAGTGAGATGAAATAATTTCATTTCTTTATCTCTTCAATTCCATCAATGAAAATAAGGCATAGATTCACTCCTTATTAGTCGGGTTTTTATTTTATATATTTATTATCATGTTCATTAGATGTTCCACGAACTCCATGCGAATAGGCTCCACAATACTATACTATTCACTTTCACTGAATATCTTTTGCATGCCAAATGTGCATTTAAAGACAAAAAAATTGATGCTACAACGTTATTTTCCAAACAAGAAAACTTTTCTCTATACTTAATACAGTAATTTGCCAGGTTTACATGGCAAGGGCCAGGCCATAAATGTGACATATATATGGTAGACATATGACCAACTGTCATTCTAGTTTTGTGTTTGTTGTATCATTTTGGTCTGGCAGTGGTTTTGATCAGTAGCCCTGGTGTTGGTGTTGATCGATCTCTGATAGATCTACCATCATTAGTTTCTTGACTTTACTTCCCATTTTGATGAGAATATTATTTTTAGACACTTTTTTTTTGGATATTTACATTTTCTTTTTTATCAAAGCAATGCATATGGTTAATTTTTGTTAAAATGTTGTTATGACATTCTCTATTTTCCCTTCAACACTAAAATTTCTTTTCTAATCGCACCAAACTAAACTTATAATTCCTAGATGTCTACATCTTAATACTTTGTTTGAGAAGTGGTGAAGAAATACCAGAGTGAATAGATAGATAAAAAAAAAAAAAGACTAATAGAGTGTGTTTTGTAGAAAAAAATAATAAGAAAAAGAAGTGTAAAGTTAAAGGTATAAGTATCATATTTTTTTAAATAATAATAAAAGATTTGTACAACAATATAATAAAGTCTTATCCTATTAAATAACATGAATTAGATTACATGAACTATACAATATTATTTAACACAATTAAAAATCAAAATTTTAAAAACATTATTAAGTTTAAAATCTTTCTTAATGATTTCTTTTAATATCATTTTCGGGCTCTTTTTTTTTCTTTTTTCTTGGATTAAAAATTGTTAATTTCTAATGCTATTCCTTTCTTTTAAAGCTAAACCATGCATATAATATAACGGGACTTATAATTGTACCATAAAACTTATCTTTGAATTTGATAAACATTTTACAATCACAAATAATCTTGATATTTTCTTTTTTAAGTGATCCCGCTTAATTAGAATAAGAGTTAAGGGGTTTGTAACTTATGAATTTCCAAAATTGATGACTTGATTGATAAATGGCAACAAACCTTCAAAGCTTGTTCATGCATACTCTGGTCTCGTATATATAGAATTATAGATACCCGTACACACATGACTGGTAGGTGATGATGCCAGCGTGGCTGCGAAACTAACCATGCAGTTACTTTTTATATAATAAAATAGAAATAGAAGTAGTGTCCTAACATGGAACACGCGAACCACGCTCTCCGTCTCAGCATGTGGCTGGATGGTCGACACGTGTAAAATGAAAGGATTGAACCGTGAAGATGCAAATAGCATGTTTGGCGAGAGTATTAGATAGATATATATATATATATAACAACAAAGTTGTCAACTTCCCATGGTCATGGAACACAAACACAGTCTCCCTATTCTTTGCCATTTTGGATATTTCTATATATTATGTTTAGCTTTATTCACCGCACTGCTCCACTCCTGAACACAAGATCGAGTTTCAATATTCGACCCCTTAATTTCATCTTTTATTCTCTCTCTATGGTTCTCTTGCTTTCTTTGTAACCCCACCTCTGATCCATTCTTTCTTCCTCACACTTGTTTAATTTGCACAAATATATTCTACTCCGAATAAACCACCTCATAATGGAGGAGTCAGGGGAAAATTGGCCTTCCGATTCTTATTTAGTAATTAAATCCAACACTAGCTAGCTAGCTATATATATTATATGATAATGGATAATGAATTTATGATCATATATAGTATATCTAACTCTCTTGTTCTTGTACACATACAGGATGACTTCGTCAACGATGATTTAGGTTTTGATGATGAAGAATTTGGTAGTGAAGATGATTCATTTTCTGGGATGGGCGAGACCGACAGAAAGAAGAGACAGCGAGAACTCACAGAGAGGTTCCTTGCACTTTCAGCCACCATACCAGGCTTCAAAAAGGTCGGCACTACTCAATTTTAATTATTAACCAAGTACTTTTTGTGATGAAAATATTTAATTAAAATTAAATATACCTAATATCATCAAAACAGAAAAATAAATTTGTTTATTTTTTAATAACTATCTTAAAAATTATATTTAACATAGTTTTTAATTAACTAATAGTATAAAAACTTTTATTTTTTATCAAGTAGAAAAACTTTTATATTAACATACTTATTAAACTTAAAAATTTTAGTACTTGTTGAATAAAACAAGTAAAAAAATATTTGCACAACATTGTATGGAGATTAATAATTATAGTTAAAATACAAATTTACTTCTTCTAAGTAAAAAAGAAGTTTTATTTAAGTCTTTAAAGTATCTACGTTAGATTAAGTAAGCCTTTCCTACATTAACTTGATACATGTGATCAATTATACGAAATGTCACGTCATAGGTGCTTTTTATACCAACCAAAATTAATACTGTATTATTTTTTGTATCAAAAATTATATAAAAAACTAATTTATTCAAAGAGATATAATTTAAAATATTAAATAAACTTATTTAAACTTAAAAGATCATACTAAAAATAAAGTTAAAATAAAATGAGAGAGCAAAATGTGTTTTAACCCAAACTTATTCTCGATGAACACTCAAATGATAGATTTCTTTGCATGTTTATGCGTGTAAATTGTTTTGGATGCCCTTCGAAGTGTTTCAGCTAGATCTAGGCATGCCCTTCTGAAGCCCAAATTGCGGAATTCTACTCCTCTTTTATTTATTATTTTGTAAAAGTCGGCAATGAAAAATTGTACACTTTGGAAATTAAACGAAAAGATTCACAATTTAATACATTTAAAGTTACATTTGTCAAACCACTATTTTTTTAAAAAAATTATGAACAAATTATTTTCCACAAAATATTAAATTATGATCATATTACTGCCTTAAAAATTTTGAAACTGAATTAGTCCAAAAAAACTGTAAATAAATTATTTTTTAAGATTTAAAATGCTATTATATTAATTTTTGTAAGTTTAATTTTTATATATTATTAATATACAAACTTTTATATTGACAAGGAATCAAGTTTTTCTTGTTATAACTTCTAAAATAGTTGTTATAAAAATTAAGTTCTTCACCCTGATTACTTTTAGATTGGGTTTCTTGTTTTCTTAAGCACAATCTAGCTATAAGATTTTATTTTTTTTCGGAAAGGAATGAAATTTAGTGGATCGGTAAAAATGTCTCACTTTCACGGTTTTGGATATGGTTGAAATTCAAAAGGCAAAAAGAGAGTGGGCCCCACTAAACGTCTATTCCTTCTTATAGACGTGAAACTGAAATGGTAGATTGGTAGTATTATTGAGAAGATAATCACATTCACAGTGTTTATTTCATTTTCACCTTCCGCCCACGATTAACACATTGCTGCAGTTCTTGCATTTTGTTTTTTGCTTGTTTGCCACAAGTGTATTTATTCAAAAACCTTCTTCCTTCTTCCTTCTTTTTTTTTTAATTCACCCGATAAATTTTTGGTAAAGAGTTTTTCTTTTGACTTTCTAAAACCAAATAGTTTCTTCTCTTTTTTTTATTACATTTTTATGCGAAATTCTGCTTCTTTTAATTATCGGATTCGGTGCCACCCTTGAATCTTGCATGCAATGGTATTTCTTTTTTCTTATATATTGAAGTAGAATTGATAATCTGAAAGCTCAAGTTCTATATATCTTTTGAGTTTGAAGACTTTAGAAAGCTTACAGTGAAGACATTATTTGCGTAATCTCCCTTTTGTGCAGGTAATGTCGTTATTTTTTGATTTTTTTATAAAAAATTCACACATTTAAACGAGCGACATGATTTTTTTTAAATCAGCAAAATGATAGCTTGTACATATGTAAGAGGGTTACAAAGGGTACCCAAACCTATTTACAAATTTTAGCTTAATATATCCCCATAAAAAAAAAAAAAAAACTTTCTACTACCATCAATGAGTGAGATGAAATAATTTCATTTATTTATCTCTTCTATTCCATCAATGAAAACAAGACATAGTTTCACTCCTTATTTTGGCTCTTATCCAAATTAAGATAAAAGATAAGAACAGGAAAACTGTGTACGAGCTTCATTAATCACTGTAAGTTAACGTTACTAGCTCGTTCAATTATACGTTCGAAGAGACTTCAAACTGAAGCTATTGTCACTAGGAATCAATTATTTGCTGTGAAAAATATATTATATTTAAGAGTGTAATTCAAGCAAAGATAGATCCTGAACCTGATGAAATGAAGCCAATGTCATCAGGTCGTTGTTTTAATATTTTCTAAAGGCAGACACACCTTGGCGATATTTATTTAATGATTTTTCCCCAATATTCCGTACATTTTTTAAGAAAACCAATTCCTGTTCGAGAGCGTAATATATTATTATGATTATTATTATTATTATTATCAATTCAAATTAAATAATGTTTTATTTTAAATTATAATAATTAATATTATTTTAAACAATAAATGCTTTCTGTTTTTGTTTGTTAGATCATGCTAATAATGGATATTTAAGGACATGATAAAGAGAATTGGATACACTCTTCAATTACTTAAAGAAGGAAGTATTTGTTTTTTAGATGGGAGAAGGAAGTATTAAATACAGTACTAATATTTATGTTCTTGAAAAATAATAACTTCAATAGATTTTTTTCTGTAAAAAAACATCAATATAATTTTTATTTTATTTTCTTACTAATCAGTATCTTAACGACATTGATTAGCATTTTGTATTTCTTTAACCATTACACTAACGCATCATTTGGATTAAATGAGAAAACGAGAAGAAAGAAAATAAAGGGAAAAACATGATAAAAATGAAATTAATTTATATTTATTTGGTTCAAGCAAAGAAGAGAGAAAATGAATTAATATTTTCTCTTTTCTCATTTGGAATTCTAAATAAGAAAAAAAATATACATGTAAAAATGAAATGTCGAAAGTACCTTTGTTTTAAGTACCTTTAAATGTTAGCTAGCTACAAAATCACATATTTAATTAAAATATTCTTTTTATTGATTATTTTATATACTAATATGAGTTTACTTTTGTTGAAAGTCGGTGTGAACATTTTTTCAGATTATGGAATCACATCTTATTTTCTTATTTGATTTTTAAAAATTAAAATTTTTGAATGAAGGTGAATATTAAAAAATATTACATTAATCTTTAAAAGATTTTAAATTTTAGTATGTATTATAATATAAAAGGAGTGTGTGTGTGTATATATATATATATATATATATATAATACAGTTCTTTGCAAAACAATTTTTGTAAAGAGAAATATTTTAGATATTTTTTTATAAATAGAAAGTAAAAATAAAAAAATTAATATATTTTTAATTTTGGTCCATTTTTTTAAACTTAAAAAAATATTTTTATTAAAATTAATTTTTTAAAAAATAGTTTGTTAAGAAACCGATAAAATTTGCTTCTAAAAAATATTTAAGAAAAAAAACAATTTAAACAAACACATAAACAAATTATTAAAAATGAATTTTCTTAAAAAAAATTAAACAAATGGACTCAATTAAATTATATGAATGTAAAAGAAATAGTAAAAAAATATTAACAAAGCTAATAAAATGAAATAATAAATTGAAAATTATAAAACATAAGAAAATTTCATAGTAGTTTGTGTATTGATGTTGTAGCGGTTGAAGAATTTTACTATATAGGTGGGTATAGATTCATCTTCACTTGCAGATAATTAAGATCTTATGATAACATGTTAATATAAGAATCATCATATATATTAAACATCGATCTTTTCATAAAAAATCATTCTGATTTGTTGATAGATTAAAATAATCTAATAAAATTAAAGGTTCATTGTGTTTGTAGACGGACAAGACTTCCATCCTGGCCAATGCTAGCAGCTATGTGAAACAACTTCAGCAACGTGTGAGAGAGCTAGAGCAATTGCAAGAAGTTCAATCCAACGTTACTAGCAACGAAGGCGCCACCAGCTCTTGCGAAGTGAACTCATCATCCAATGATTATTACTGTGGTGGAGGAGGACCAAATGAAATTCTTCCAGAGGTCAAAGTAAGAGTGTTACAGAAGGAGGTTCTCATCATAATCCACTGTGAGAAACACAAGGGCATCATGCTCAAAATCCTTTCCCAGCTTGAAAATGTTAATCTCTCTATAGTCAATAGCAGCGTCTTACGATTTGGGAAATCCACTCTCGACATCACCATTGTTGCTCAGGTAAATTGTTTTTATCATGTTCATTTTTTTTTAGAAAGATTCAAACTTATAATCTCTCTTTTTCTCCTCTCATTACAACTAAATCAATATTATATCTCCTTATTGCTCAATTACATAATGACCCATATAATATGAATTTATCAAGGAATTAATTAATATATTAAAGAGGCCAATCCTTCTAAGTCAATCCAAGATCATCCATTGATTTGTTTAAATATAAATTATATTGTCCTCTCTTAAGATTTGAAACTTAATATATTATTACTTTGATGACCTTCTTGTTCTGAGTCTTTTTTTTTCTTTTCCAACATGGTGTACTTTTTTTTTAATCACAAGTATATGAGCTTTGATTATTTTTTTATCATCAAAAAAGATTTCAAATTAATGGTGTACTTTTGTTTATAAGTTTACTTACAACCTTATTATTAAAAACATTATTGTGCATTATGTACTGCAGATGGGTGAGGGATACAAGATGACGGTGGGTGAACTAGTGAAGACCCTGAGAGTAGCGATCTTGACTCATTAGGTAGACTGTGCTAATGTACGTACCAAGCAAGTGCAGTACTAATTGTAATTTTGTTTGAGAAAAAGTTTTTAATAAACTCTCTTGTTTACTCTTTTCAGCACATTCTTTTATTGAGTAAAATTCATGAATCTCGTATTAAACATGTGAGTTCGATGTCCCATTTGAATTTAAGCAATAAAAGAATATGTTGAAAAGAGTGTTTGAGAACTATGTTTATTTTCAAGAGCTCTTTCTAGTTGTGGGCCCTCACGAGGAGACTCATGAATTGTACAATGAAACAATTAGTTTTTTTTTGCTGTATTATTTGTTTGTAAGGTGCCACCTTGAAATCGGGGTGAAGGTCCTATGCTAGATTAGATTCGGCACACATGCCAACTCCAATCCATTTATTTTTTTGTCACTAAGGAGGAGACCAACAAGGAGATACAAATCCTGCAAGAGCACGAATCAAAAGATTAAAGTGTGTGTTTGGATTGCGAACAACACTTGTTGATTAAAATTGGAAAATACGGGAGTTACTTTCTATAGAATTGCAATCCAAACATACCTTAAAATTGCCAACAACGACGTGGAGGGGTATAGTGGTATACAACTCATGGAGGGCAAGAGGGTAGGAGTGTCCTTGGCTTGCTAGCCACTCAGCCTCCCAGCCACCACATCCACATATATATACTCATTTTATATTATAATACATACTAAAATTTAAAATCTTTTCAAGATAAATATAATATTTTTTTAATACCTACTACATCTTACACTTACGAACATTTGACGAAAAAATCTTTCACCACAACAAGTATACAAAAATTTCCAAAAAATAAAAATAGAAAATAGAATACAAGCCATTAGATCACTGTTAAGAGAGGCTGCCATATAATATAGAAGTAACATTTAAAAGTGGATATGTTCTCTGAAAAACAGGATCATGTCAGAGTCCCTCATGAAACAGTTATATATTGGACCAACAATGTGGTTGGCGAATGATAAACGATTGTCCAGCACTATTGCCGATCGAGACAGGGCCTATAAATAAGATGAAGATAGAGTTGGCATGAATAAGATGTGGGAGTTGATAGGTGCACCCAGCAATTATGTGATAGGATAAAATTGTCCTTGTTTAAAAAATGCGATTTTAAACTGCGGAAGAACCTTCGTCCGTATCATTTTGCGGAAGAACTTCTTCCGCAGTAAGCCACGGAAGAATGTTCTTTCGCAGTTGAAAATAACAACAGTGAAAGAAACTTCTTCCGTGTATTCCTGCGGAAGAACTTCTTCCGCCAGATGGCATGCAAGTAGGTTCTTCCGCGAGATTGCACGGAAGAAGGTTCTTCCGCTGTTGTTATTTCCAACTGTGAAAGAACCTTCTTCCGTGAATTAATTTGCTTTTTTTGTTTTTAAATTTTTGTATTATTTTGTATTTTTATTTTACTATTAGAAAATTTAATGCATATTTAATTCAGGTTATTATTACAAAATAAAAAATATTTATTTAATATATATTAAATTTTGTAATAATAAAAAAATTTGTGATAGTAAATAATTATTATTTTTTAAAAAATATACGAATTAATTTTTTTTATTTAATTTGGGTTATCATTATAAAATTTAATGTATATTTAATTTGGATTACTATTAAAAATAATGCATTAAATATTTTTGTAAACGTAACCCGAATTAATGCATTAAATATATTTTATTTAATTCGGGTTACTATTACAAAATTTAATGCATTAAATATTTTTGTAATAATAACCCGAATTAAATATGTATTAAATATTTTTTATTTAATTCAAGTTACTATTACAAAATTTAATGCATATTTAATTCAGATTACTATTATAAAATAAAAAATATTTATTTAATATATATTAAATTTTGTAATAGTAAGAAATTTGTGATAGTAAATATTTTTTATTTTAAAAAAATATATATACAAATTAAATAATTCGTATGATTTATATCAAATTTAATTATCATAAAATTTATTATTTAAATTTACATGTGCATTAAATATGTATTAGAAATTGTAGTGATATCTATAATAACATTATTTATTTTATAACATAATTGGCTCATTATCCTAGTTGGTTATAGCGTTGTGCTAATAACCTATATATTGTTTAATTTGTATATTTTTTAAAAATAAAAAATATTAAATATCACAAATTTTTTTACTATTACAAATTTAATATGTATTAAATAAATATTTTTTATTTTGTAATAATAACCCGAATTAAATATGCACTAAATTTTGTAATAGTAATCTAAATTAAATAAAAAATATTTAATGCATATTTAATTCTGGTTACTATTACAAAAATATTTCATGCATTAAATTTTATAATAGTAACCCGAATTAAATAAAAAATATTTAATTCTTTAATTCGGGTTACTATTACAAAAATATTTAATGCATTAAATTTTGTAATAGTAATCCAAATTAAGTATACATTAAGTTTTGTAATAGTAACCCAGATTAAATAAAATATATTTAATTTATATATTTCTTTAAAAATAAAAAATATTTACTATCACAAATTTTTTACTATTACAAAATTTAATATATATTAAATAAATATTTTTTATTTTGTAATAATAACCCAAATTAAATATGCATTAAATTTTATAATAGTAACCCGAATTAAATAAAAAATATTTAATGCATATTTAATTATGGTTACTATTACAAAAATATTTAATGCATTAAATTTTATAATAGTAATCCGAATTAAATAAAAAATATTTAATGCTTTAATTTGGATTACTATTACAAAAATATTTAATCCATTAAATTTTGTAATAGTAATCCAAATTAAGTATACATTATTTTTTGTAATAGTAGCCTAGATTAAATAAAAAATATTTAATTCGTATATTCTTTTAAAAATAAAAAATATTTACTTTCACAAATTTTTTTACTATTACAAAATTTAATATATATTAAATAAATATTTTTTATTTTGTAATAATATCCTGAATTAAATATGCACTAAATTTTGTAATAGTAAAATACAAAATATAAAATAACATAAGTAAATACAAAATAATTCAAAAATTTAAAAATCAAAAAAATAAATTAACTCGCGGAAGAAGGTTCTTCCGTAGTTGTAATTTGCAACTACGGAAAAACCTTCTTCCGTGACTTCCTGCGGAAGAAGTTCTTCCGTGAGATCGCACGGAAGAAGGTTCTTCTACAGTTGTAACATGCGGAAGAAAGTCCTTTCGCGGAAACGTTAAAGGATATTTTGGAAATTCTAAAAAATTGCTGAGTGCACCAGCAATCTTGCTGGGTGCCCCTAGCAATTCCCATAAGATGTTAGCATAGCACGTATAGTTTAGTTTGCAAGTTACCAATGGCCTAATCCATATCAACTGCTATTAAGCTATTTAATTAGTAGTTCTGACTTCTGATCAGATTTTTTGCTACTTTCATTTTTAGTTTAAATACGTTTTATTTCTTATAAATATAATCTTGTTTTGCTTTAATCTTAAGAAAAAATTACTACTTATAAATTTTTAATATTATTACATAATTTTTGTCACTATTTAATGACGACAAAATGTGATTTAAGTTATGTCAGTATTAAAAATTATATTCTAAAAAGACATTTGATATGATGTGATTAAGTGCATATGAATTGATATTTATAAAATTAAAAATATATTTTAACCTTCCTGATTCCAGTTAATGATATTTAAGGTTCCAAGAAATCAACTAGATAGGCTGAATATATTTATAGGAAACTCCTTGTTTCTCTTTCTCCCTTTTCTTTTCCTCAACATTTCCTCTCGCATCACCTTCTTCCTTCCTAACTCAGAAAAAAAAAACTTCTTCCTTCCTCACAAGTCTTTTTCTTTATTGGTGTTTTTTTCTTCGGTGAATTTCACCTTTAGTTTTCACAGGTCAACAATATTTCGAAAATTGTTTATTTGAAGACTAGTTTGTAGGAAGTCTTTCCAATTATACATTCTAACAACTATTTTTGAGAGATACTTTGATACTTTCCAATTGTTTACATGTAGGATTATTTTCAGAAAAGAAATACAAAATCACGAAGAGAAGGTACGATGAGAAAAAAGGAAAGTATAAATAGAATCCCCTTCAAATTGAGTTTCTCAGTTCTCAAAAGTCAAAATAGTATGGACTGGGCCAACTAAGTTTTTGACTAGTGATTTTGGGCTATATGGGCCAACTAAGTTGGGTTATTTAAGGACCTGGATATACAACGTATGGACAAAAAAAAAAACAGAAGAGATATGATACAGCTATGGAATAAAAAATCAGAGAATATACAACTTACAAAATATATATATATAAAAAAAGTAAGAATTTGAGACAAATTTTAGCAGTGACTAAAAGGATTATTTAGTTCCATCTTCAATCCAGCACCTCTTCTTTTTAATTTTTACAAATTTTAAATGGTTCCCATCATTACATTACATGTTACGTCATTAATTACCTACCTTTATTTTTTTATAATTTAAACAACTCTTCTTTCTAACTTAGCAACTTGAAAAAATTTATTAAATATTCCTATATTTTCAACAGCTATTTATTTATTTTTACTATATAAATATTTTTTATTTTAATTTATTTCTGTTAGATTTCATCTTAAAACCAATTAACATTAAGTGAAGTTGTCCAACAAATATATAAGCTGTACTCCAAGGAGTGAGGTAGCCGATGTGGGACTTGGATATTTCCCAACATAGTCCCTCACGCACAACACTTCTTGAACTTGGTGCGTGAACAACAAATGGTGGGTGGTCGCAGCGGAAGCTAAGGCGAGGTCCCAAGATCAAAGTTTGCTTTGATACCATGTTAGAAATTGTTTTCTTGAATGATTCATTAAGCACCATTTGCTTATATACAAGATTACAAGCTAAAGATATGGCTAAAGATAAATCTAATATAATGGCTAAAGATAAATCTAATAAATATAACAACTATAAAACTAAAGATAAATCTAATAAATATAACAACTATAAAACTAAAGATAAACCTAATAGTTAAAGATATGACTAAAGATAAATCTAATAGATATAACAACTATATAAAATCAGAATATATTAATTATCATATATTCTAACACACCCCCGCAGTCGAAGCGAGAGGTCGATGGACACTGAGACTGTCTCGAAAATCCTCAAATAACACCAAAGGAAGTCCTTTGGTAAATATGTCTGCAATCTGATAACGAGACGAGACATGTAAAACTTGAACTTGACCACGAGCAACCTTTTCATGAACAAAATGTATATCCATCTCAATGTGTTTAGTGCGTTGATGTTGAATTGGATTACCCGCAAGATATATCGCACTTACATTATCACAATAAACCAATGTAGCCTTCTGGATCGGACAATGAAGCTCCAAAAGCAGATTTCGCAACCAACATGACTCTGAAACTACATTGGCAACCACTCGGTATTCAGCCTCTGCACTAGACCTGGACAAAGTAGTCTATCGTTTAGCTGACCAAGAGATCAAATTATCACCAAGAAATACACAATACCCATAAGTAGACTGTCTCGTATCCGGGCATCCACCCCAATCAGCATCCGTATAAGAAACAAGAGTGGATGTAGATGATGGATAAAGATGAAGACCATGGTCTATAGTACCCTGAATGTAGCGCAATATGTGCTTGAGAGCTTGCATGTGCCCATCCTTTGGGTCATGCATGAATAAGCACACCTGTTGCACTGCATATGTAATGTCAGGTTTGGTAAAAGTAAGGTATTGTAGAGTCCCAGCAAGGCTCATGTAGAGAGTCGGATCCTCAAATGGAGTGCTTGATGTAGCACTAAGCTTTGGTTTAGTATCAATAGGGGTAGGTGATGACTTACAAGAAGACATTCCAGCACGATCAATGATCTCCATGACATATTTCTTTTGAGATAAAAACAAACCACCTGCATGATGAGTTACAACAATGCCCAAAAAATAGCTTAATTGTCCCAAGTCCTTCATAGCAAATTCCGAGCTAAGAAGGGTAATAATGGACTTACGAAGCTCATCAGAGGAAGCAGTCAAAATGATCTCATCCACATATAACAAAATATAAGCCATAGAAGTACCTTGTCAATAGATGAAAAGAGAATGATCTGAAGTGCTATGAGAGAACTCGAGTGTATGAACAAAATTAGCAAATCTCTTATACCAAGCCCGCGGTGCCTGTTTAAGCCCATATATAGACTTCTTTAACAAACAAAAAAGATTAGGTTTTTGCGGGTCCCTAAAACCCATAGGATGATGCATGTAGACAGTCTCATTAAGTTCACCATGTAAGAAGACATTTTTGACGTCAAATTGATGAATGGGTCATGCCTTAGACAAAGCCAAACTCAGAACTGTGCGAATAGGTGCTGGTATGACCACCAGACTAAATGTGTCACCACAATCTACACCAACCTGTTGAGTTTTGCCATCACCTACAAGACGGGCTTTATGCCTCTCAAAAGAACCATCAGATTTTTCTTTATGAGCAAAAATCCACAATGACCGAATTACATTAACATCAGGTGGACGGGGCACCAACTCCCACATCTTATTTTTAATAAGAACATCAAATTCATCATCCATAGCCTTTTTCCAATTTGGGTCCCGAAGGGCCGACACGGGGTTACGTGGCAGAGGGGATTTAGCAACAGTGATATAAAGATTAAAGATCTTCTTTGGCTTAACTATCCCATGTTGGCTGCATGTAATGCCCGAGGAGGTGGGCTAGGACGTGTAGAAGGGGCTGGACTAGGAGGAGGGGAAGCAGTCGCTGGACAATTCGTACAATTAACAATATTCTTCTTTGGCTCAATGGTTGGGCCGGTTGCAAGATTAGGGGAGTTGGGCCCGAATGGAGCTAGACCAAGAGTTTGAGCATTAGGAGTAGTGGATTGAGACACTAAATGGTGGACCACGTATGGGTTTGGGCCATCATCTAAGAAATCATAAGTCTGAATATGAGGAGTATGTAATTTAGCAAATGGAAATTGTGTCTCATCGAAAATGACATGAAGACTTATAATTATTTTCCCAGAAGATAAGTCATAGCATTTATAACCACAGTGATTCGAAGGATATCCCAAAAAAACACATGGAGTAGAGCGGGGTTGAAGTTTATTTATGGTAGTGGAAGGAAATAGAGGATAACATAAATACCCAAAAACCCGAAGATGAGAATAGGTTGGATCCTTATGATAAAGAATCCTAAGAGGAGATTTATAGTTCAATAACTTATGAGGAAGAATATTGAGAAGGTAAATCGTCATTTGCAAGGCATGATGCCAAAAGGAAGGAGGTAATGACGCATGGGCAAGTGAAGTACGAACAATATTGTTAATTGTACGAATTGTTCTTTCGGCTTTCCCATTTTGAGGAGAAGTATGAGGACAAGACAACCGGAAAGAAATATCATTCACTTTACAAGAATCCCAAAAAGGCTTATTATCAAATTCTTTACCATTATCACATTGTATATTCTTTACTTCCCGTTCAAGTTGAGTTTGGATGAAAGTTTTAAAATTTATGAATGTGGAATAAGCATTTGATTTGTTTGACAAAGGAAAAGTCCACAAAAATTTAGTATAATCATCTAATAACAAGATATAATATCGGAGCCCTGAGGAACTCAAAACAAGTGAAAAAATCTTTCCCTAAACAATCTGATACCATGAAAGATTTCATCTTAAAACCAATTGACATTAAGTAAAGTTGCCCAACAGATATATAAGCTGCACTCTAAGGAGTGAGGCAGCCGATGTGAGACTTGGATAACAACTATAAAACTAAAGATAAATCTAATAGCTAAAGATATGACTAAAGATAAATCTAATAGATATAACAACTATATAAAATTAAAATATATTATCATATATTTTAACAATTTCTGCTTGACCGGCCCACAAATAGTGTTAGTGTAGGTACTTAAATTAGCACCTCGTGCTTAAACTATATATTGACAAGTTTGCATCACTGTATTAAGCCATAAGAATTGCTCATATATATAATTACCTTCTGGTCTCTCTGATGAATGAAATCCAATTAATTCATTTTACCACTTCACATATTATTTTGACTTTGACTTCTAAACTATCGTGAAAGAATTATGAGAAGCACCAAAATACAGCCTAAGGGCATATCCGCATCTATTTGGAATAAGACAAATTGATAAATTCCATCGATCGCTAGGTACTTAATAATTGAGATAAACAAGAGGGCTCAACTTGACTTTTATTCAATTTGATGTCAGTTGTAAATAAGGGATTAATGGAATATTTGATATATTTTTGAAATATCTAAATAAGCATTTACAAATTAATATTGTTATTTACCCCCATTTGGTAGAGATGCAGAAGCTGAAGCTGCTAGATTACATGTTTCTATTCGGCGGTACAAGTATCGTGAACATGGTCTGAGTGTCCAAAAGCCGCATATTATTAGCTATTAAAATCACATGTTGATGGCCTCCATGTGAAGTGCACGTATATACTTTGCAATTTCTTTGGACGAGATAACAAGAAGGAGGAAAGATGAATGTACGATGATAAATTTTGAGTCACAGTTATGGTCATTAATTTAAAAGTTTGGAATATTTATCTTGATTAGTATATATTATTTAGTGGTACCCTTAAAATATAATTGAAGCATATATAGTTCTGATTAACATGAACAAAGCAAATATAACTCAAGCAATGTCCCTATATTGTTGAACAATCCTTATCATCTATTATATTGTCCTTATATATAAATATTTTAATGTTTAATATGTTGTCCTTATATAGCTGAACAATCATTGTCCCTCTATAATCGTTTTCTAGAGTTAGAAGAATTGGGATTGTGATGATGAATAGCGGAAATGGAATGTGTTGGAAAATTAGAGAAATTAGTGCGGTGTCGTAGCAATAGCAATAGCACCCCACCTAGAAGAAGACTACACAGGAACAACCCATTCGTGTCCTCTCTCGTCTCAATATTACAGCTAGCTAGTTGTTGCAGCTGTGTGATTCTTTCTTTTCTTTTTCCAGTCTGCAAAGGTGGCATGCATCATTAGGCATTGGTCACCGTCTTGGGGGGTCCATCTCTCCAAAACCATCATCTCCATCACAACCAAAACCACGTACCTTGTCTAGCTTGTTTCTTAACATATAATACATATGCCTGTTTGGAATAGTAATGTTAAATACTTATACGTAAGATCTCTTTAAACTTATTTAACTATTCAAGTACGCAAGACAATCCAAGATAATCATACTTTCAATAAAATAAGATATAAAATAGATTGAATGATTAAGAAAAAAAATTACAGACTCAATTTTCTCTACTAATAAAAATTAATATTTGAAAAAATTATTATTTATCCATAAAAAAATCATACTTTCCATAAATTAACTAATGGAATTTAAACACTCTTACTTTATCGTTTACATGTAATGTTCGTGTCGCATGAATTCCTAACAATGTCAATGAGCAATTTCCTTTTATATACAGTCACTTCTATGTACTATATATTACATTAACCTTTTACTGCTTAACATGATACATAATGGAGAGTAGGGTCCAATTTTGCTGTCCTGTTCCCTAGACCATTTTTCCCGTTGTAATTATATTAACTGATGACATGTGCATAACGCCCAGTTTGCGAGTTGTAGCCTACAAATTGAATTGAACGAGGATGGATTTTTGGAATTGAGTTAGTTAACTTGCGATTGCGATCAGAGTAGCACATATTTGCATGTGTTTTCAAGGGGCACCATATGTATATACTATTGATTATTATTGACATTCTCACTTTCCTAATATTTATCATCAGCAATTTTTCAAACTCAGCATCGATCTCGCGTACGTTCATGGTGTACAGCAGCAACAATGAGTGCTGGACCTGAAACTTACGCATTCAAAGAAGCAAGTAATTATTATCTATGTCCATCTGAAGAATGTAAATGGTAAACGTGGCTCCCGCGCGGCATTTTAATTGGTGGTCCATTGTGAACAAATTAATATAGGAGAGAGTTTGGTTTTGCAGATAAAGAGTGAGGGTGGCATTCATGCCAACTCTACGTACGTCGCGTGTTGTGTGATTGCAAAATGTCGTATAGTAGCAAGTACTTTGCAGAACCATTTCATCGCTAACTGGGTCACCGAGCTAGTTTATCACATTCCCTATATACTACTTTTGAATCAGACCATTTTGGAACTGCAGGTTTATTGATCTACCCCACTGACCTGCCATCAATGCAATTCTCTCTGTCTTATGCCACGGACACATGCATTCCACTCCTTATTACGCCTTTCTGCCATCCTCACGTGATCACTCTTTTTTTTTTTTTTTATCATTATGCGTTTAAGATAAGGTTATTAACTAACTTTAACAAAACTCTCTGATTAATGTTAATTGGAATGTGCATGCTTCCACGTAGACCCAGCTTTGAGATTATTTGATGATGGTGAAACTCTTTACCACGTACGGTCAAGGTGGATATATGCTACTGTAACAGGTACTTCAACATTCAAAGTTAGTAACTACTAGTACTTTATAAGAATAATAGGATATAATAAATATTTTACCTACTAAGTGATCGACGTTGGTCATATTCTGTAATGGGTTAGATTATCTACACAAGGACCTCTCGGGCAATTAATATATATTAACTTTATAAGTTTATCTTAATGTAACCAGAAAGAAATTTTATTTCAGACTAAGATACACTATCTATTATTCATGAATGCATATCATAGGGGATCATATGTTTGAGCATTGACATGAATCCTTATTTCAGACTAATCTACTATCTCGTGTACTTTTTATAAGAAACAAGTGACATTAATTTTGAAATCTTGCACTTGATTAATGCATCATTTTGGAAATTATGTGAGGCTCCTTGGAAAGTTTTGCTATTATCATGAAGACTCCTGCTGGATAAATTGCCAACTTGCGACCAGCTGCACAAGCGGGGGATTCATATTCCAAATCTAGAGACTTCTTGTTACTTCTGTAATTCTCAACAGGAAACATCAAATCATTTATTTTTGTCATGCCAAAGAACTTTGCAGATCTGGTATGAGGTTTTCAATTGGTGGGGTGCATACAGCTATTCCTGAAACAGTATCTCAGCTGTACTCTCAATTTGGCTTTCTGTCTTTTGAAAGGAGGAATCGTAGGTGGAAATTTTCCCTTTGGCACGTCACTTGCTGGTGTTTATGGTCATAGAGAAACAAGATCGCGTTCAGGAACGAAGCTTTTGATGCTGGGGGGATTCTGCATTTTATTAAAAGCATTTCCTGGCAGTGGTTCTCATATAGGAAGAAGGTAAATACCATCTTCTTCTTCTCTTCCTGGAATACAAATCCACTTTTGTCTTTAACTGATTCCATGCTCCTTTTTTAGTTGGGTTTGTTCACGGGATTTATTCTTTTGGATGTATTTAAACTCATCTGTACACCTTGTACAGGATATCTAATATATATATATAAATTCACCTTTTAAGTTGGATCGTGACATCTTTAAATTGATTGTAATAATTTTTATATTATTAATAACTAAAAATAATCTTATATTATAATTTAAATTATTCTTTATTAATTTTAAACATAATTTATTTAAATGTTTACATCAATAAAAAATCTTATTTCACTGGATGATATTGGATTACGCGGTATTACATGACATAATTAAAAATCAAAGTTTTAAAAATATGATTTAACTTGAAATCTCACTTTCTTGAACGTTATTAATTTTTTGTCTTTCTATTCTCTCTTTTATCGAACTAAAAATCATGATGCAATCTACCTTCAATTTGAAGTTTCTTATTAACTTCTTTGTACACAAACTAAAAACTCTACTTAATATCAAGTGTATAGATAAACTTATGTGTGGTTATTTTAGTCTAATTAGTACAAAAAAGAAATAATAATCTTATCCAAATAGAACCAGAGAACTGGTCTCTAAGATTCTACTTAAATTGTTTGGTTGGGAAGAGGCTAGAGACATGAGACAAGCTTCCGGGAGAGGATCTAAACCGGAAACGGAGATACTCCAAAAGAGAAAACTGAGACGCCATGTCCACGTGGATCTTTTTTATAATCAAAAAATTCACAAGCGACACGAATTCCTCCACTGTGCCACATCTTAGGTCCCAAGTCCCAACCACAGCCATGCAGCTTTTTGCTCTGTCGTCAATTGTGAGTCCTTTACTCGATTATTAGATGCTCTTCCTTCCCATGGTTCAGTTTTTTTTATAAAAAAATATGATATTGATATAAAATAATTAATTAAAAATATCATAATCATTACACATATAAAATAAATATTTAAATTTTGAACCACTTAATTATATATATAAGGAACACAAGTCGATGTACACTTGGGGCAACCGATTTTACATATTATCTTGTCTCTAGCAACTAAAAACCAACTTCGTAGGTTCAAGAATTAATTTCTTGAAGCACCCAGAAAAGACAGAACGCCATGCTCTCGTTACTTCCTGATATGATGGAGGACTCATGGGAAAACTGGCTCTCTCATCTGGTAATTATTTTTTATTTCATAATTAATATTTTCCTAGCTATTAGCCATTATATATTTAGACTTTATATATAGTATGATCGATGATCTAGATCGATCAATGTGTAACCCGTATCCATAACTTTGGCTTTCATAATTTGTGTTTAAAGGAAATGAATGATGATTTTGGCTGCACCAACGCTGTATCCTTTGATGAGATGGTAAGGTTCAACAATGATAGCTCAAATGTTGTGGCAGCTATTGGGCCAAAAGTGGAATACACTGACTCTTATTTGAAGAGCAGCGAAGAGGAATTTGGAACAAGTTGTTATTGGCCTAAAAGGGGTGTAGAGAACAACCATGAGTTGGAGGCAAAGACAATAAGGGATAACGACAGAGGAACAAAAAGGGCAAGAACCTCTACTGAGACACAGTATCATGTAATGTCAGAGAGAAAAAGGAGACAGGATATAGCGGAGAAATTCTTAGCACTCTCAGCTACTATACCTGGCTTGAAGAAGGTATGAGTATATCTTAGTAATTATTAACTTTTTCATTGCTCACCTAGCCTCATATTTATTAAATATTAATGATCACAGAAACTTTGCTTTTTTCGATCCATATGATGAGCTGAAATCAAGTTGACATTTCAAAACCCAAACACATGTTCAATTGTTCGGAAAGTTTAATGTGTTTCTGATGAGAATGAAGTTTATTTGAATATAAGATTTCGTAGAAATGATCGATCTTAAGTATCCATCACCATTTAGTCGATTTATCGTGGGTCTTTATTAGTGTTTTCTATTATAGTCTTATTACATTTTATGATACACTTTTTCAACGCATAAACGTAATAGTAATTAAGATTACTGCAATGTTAATGTATGATCGAAGGAAAACTCTATACTGCATTAACTTTTTATAATGAATTTTATGTACTTTATAAAAGAAAATGGCGAAATTTGAATATGCATATAATGTTCACCTGTAAATTAAGGCCCATTTCTTTACTTTTAAAAGAAAAAGCATCTTTGAAGAAAATATATATATATATATATATATATATATATATATATATATATATATATATATATATATATATATACATTTAAAATCTGTAACAATTATATGTTTTTCAAATGCAAAAATCTTTTAAAAAAAA
This sequence comes from Glycine max, assembly GCF_000004515.6. NCBI lineage: Eukaryota > Viridiplantae > Streptophyta > Magnoliopsida > Fabales > Fabaceae > Glycine > Glycine max. The sequence goes on from NC_038244.2 coordinate 17,538,857, forward strand.
TGCTAATTCTTTTTTCACAAATTACAAATAATAATGGTGTAAAAAAAAACTAAATTACAAACAGAATTAGATCGGTTCAATTGTTTTAGTTAGAATTAGAAACAAAGAAATATACAAAAATACAAATCAAATTATTTAATTCCCTCCCTTCAGCCTTGACAAATATGTAGATTAAGGAAGAAAAAAAACTTAAAATGTAATTTCTTTTTTGTAAATTAATATTGTTAGACTTAGAATTTTTATTTTTATTTTTACCCAAGAAGGAATACTATCCTGTCGTATATATAAAAAAGAAAAAGCTAAACTTAGAAATTAGCCCACAGCTTCTTAATGTTTTACATTTTTGCTTTTTGACTTGGGGTAAATATTTGTAATTATTGTTAAAATTAATATATATAGTTAGACAAGGCTACTGTGCTTCGGGAAGCCCTCAACTACATGCAACAACTTCAACAACGCATAGCAGTGCTGGAAAAAGCAGGGGGCAATAAGAATAAAAGTATAAAGTCATTGATCATCACGAAATCACGTCTTTGTTCTGCGTCATGTGAAACAAACTCTATTAGTGAAGTGCTCCCTGAAGTTGAAGCAAGAGGTTTAGGGAAGGAAGTACTCATTAGAATCTATTGTGAGAAACGAAAGGGCATCATACTCAAGCTATTGGCCCTACTAAAAGATCTTCATCTCTCAATAGCCAGTAGCAGCGTATTGCCATTTGGAAACTCTATCCTCAACATTATCATAATTGCTCAGGTAATTAAGCCATGCATGTTGCAAATAGTTATATGGTATTCCATTTTCTCAAGCAATATACAGTAAATTTTTAATTCAAATCTACTACTCTATAATTCTACTACAATTATGTATAACATTCAATTCAAAACTAGTTGTATTAGTTACTTTTATATATATGATTGTATATAATCTATAATTATTTAAAATTATAAATATTTCCATAATTACTATATTGCAGATGAGTGAGAAATACAACATGACGGTGAACGATTTGGCTAAGAGCTTGAAGCAGATCTTTTGAAGTTGTATGAGATGTAGTGTAACTGTGTGATGGAGTTCTCAAGTATTTGTTTATTGAGTTGGAAGTTCTTAATTATTCAGGAGCTGGGTAACTGCTTTTTGATTCTTTTTTTTTTTCTTTGAAATACTACAATGGTGACATATGTAACAACACTGATGTCGGGAGATGGAACCAAAGGAAAACAACCAAGGCCAAACTAATTAAACTCAAAGCTAGATGTGCTGGAAAGGAGGTCCAATCCTGCTATTGGCATGACTAAGGATTAATGGCGTTTACTTTGTTTTCGTGTGTCATATCAATAAAATGATACTTATATGATTGTTTTGGTTTGAGTTTGTTGATTCAAATGCAAATCCTCAAGTTTATATACTTATAAATTTAAATGCACAGTCTATCCAAATAAGACTACTTGGGTTGTCCAATATGTTTGCTTGCAAATTTCCACCGGTGTTGTCAATCCCGCAGAAAGCTAAAAAATTCACCATAAAACATATAATACATCACGTATATTGCATCATTGCATCAAGGTATTACAAATCCACAAGTCTGAATAATAATCAAGCTACCTAGTGAAAATAATATAAAGAGATTGACTAGCTCGTTACAAAATACAAATATAATAAAAACCCAACAAAATACATAATAAAACGTAACCCCAAAAGGCAAATACAAAAAAGATTGGTGTTGCCTTGATGAGTTGATGACCCCCAGCTTAGGAATAAATTAATGATTCTTCTTGCCATCTGCTTCATATGCATGAACACAACAGTTAGAATGGCGAGCATCCGAGCACAAACTACGTGCATATTACACACAAACATAACACCACAATCACAAAAGAATATGCATGCATACACACACATAAAATAGGACGTGCATTAAACAACTTTGTTTACACATATCAAGAAATATAACATTAAGTTCATATATATGGCAGTCAACTGTGATATTATACCAATTATTGCAAGTCAAATCCAATGCTCATGAATAAGACAAACACCACTTCATGGAGCTAAAATCTTCTTATTATTAGAGCAATCAACGACCATTAGGTCGACCATACGACACGTGTCAAAACCATTTAAACCCACACCAAATAAACCAAACAAATCAGTAGTGTAACACTGCATTCGTGCAAGGATGGTCAGGTTTCCATTATACGAGCATTTTGCGCCCCAAGGCCTCTGAACTATATATGTTCACTTATATTTGTCTTTGCTTCTCAAAGGAGTGCAATCTCTCATCCAACAACTTGACACATGGATATGAATGCATGATCTCAACAACAGTGTAATCCATTTATTTGCCTTACACTACAATTTTTATGTCTTTGCTCTTCTCTATCCAAAGCCAAGCTTCCAAAAAAAATGTTATTTATTTTTATGCCAAGTGCTAACCTTAAATTAAAGCTTATATATATATATATATATATATATATAACTTGAATCACTAATTTATGCCCAGAAATTGTAATGTTTAGCCATATTCATCCTTAAAATTAATAAAATGAGTTTAAAATCGTAATGTTTGGTGATTTGGAATGAAGTTTAAGTGATTGAGGAAAGAAAAAAGAAATTATGAATTTAAATTCTCCTACTAACAACTAATATTAGCTAATAAAAAATTAAAAATTATTAACCAATTTAACCATTAAAATTGTAATGATCATTCATATTTGTGCCTAAAATTAAACAATAAAAAAATAGTCCCTGAATTGGAAACCATCAATCAATCTATAATCCCTCAATTATTAGTTGATGTCATCCACCTAATGTCATTAAAAATAATGAATTTACATGTTAAATGCTTGAGTAGCAATTAACTAGACATACTGTTGATACTTTGGCAAGTGTATCAATTGCTTTTAAGTAGTAAACCTCGGAAGTCCGAGTATCGTTCCGCAGAGATTTTATTGCATTTATTAGATACTTCTCAATTTGTAAGTAAGAGTAAAATAATAAAAGCAGAAATAAATGTAGGAATAGAGTGTTATTACTAAAACAAATAAGTTAAAAGGAAAGACAATTGATAAAGATGCCAAGACCAGACAAACCCAATTGGCCTACGATGCATGTAAATATGATATTCATTACCAATGCACTGGTATTAGTTCTACCCACATCTGTTAACTACTTGCCCCTGATGCCTCACGTTGGCAAGCCTATTTTAACTACCTATCTCCCAAATGCCTTTGCGAAGATTCAATAATTAAAATGCATTAAGTTTAAGTTCTAGATGTTGCTTAAATGCATGGGCAGTGGGTTATCATTCTATGCCTAGCAATGGTAACCCAGGGATTCTTTTCTTAAGATGTTCTATTAGGTGTTACCCTTTCCCAAGCGTATAACCCCTAAAACTGATGCATGCATTGAATCTTAAATATTTATTGGGAATTACCCTCTCCCGAGCGAATAAAACCCAAAAGAAATCTAAGAATGAATGCAAGAATACAAGAAAAGACTTAGAACAGAAAAACCTGGAATAAATTCCTTTGCATTGATAACTCTTGAAGCACATCGTGCATCGTTAGCTTTTTAGGCCTGCCAGGTCCTAGCTAGGGGATTAGCCACTCATGGTCATTGAGGGGTTACAACTGGGGTGAAAGAAAGAATGAGGATAATAAAACAAAGAATAATAAGAGAGGAAGGAAAGCTCAGGCTTGAACTGAGAGTAGTGCTCTGAGACGAGGTGAAGTTTCCTTGGGACTGCCTCTCTATTTATAGTTGCTGAAGTGGGCTTATGGGTCTTCGTAGTCGCGCTCAGCACCATACCTCGCGCTTAGCGCGTTCAGATCGCGCGCTGGGCGCGCCATGCACGCTTAGCCTGTGCTTCTGTTGAATCGCGCGCTGGGCGCCTAGCTGGGCTTAGCGCGCGTAACGGTTTCTGCTCCTTCGTGCTTAACGCCACGCTTAGCGCCTGCAGTTAGTTGCTCGCTTAGCGCCCCTGTTGGGCTGGGCCTGCTTCAGAATTTCTTCTTTCTCTTCCTTTCTGTTGCCATTTTTGCTTAATGTACCCTCATTTTTCGTATCTGTAACCAGAAATTCAGTTTAATTAATTTTTTCAACTTTTAATTATAAATAACTGCTAAATAATTAATTTTAAGTCAAAATTTGACTATTTAACTACTATTAATTCACAATTATTTAGCAGTTATCACATACATAGTTGAAACATTGATTGAATAACATTTTCCCCTTCCTCGTGTCCTTTACTTCCTCTACCTATTCACTTTACATTAATTTTTTAATCTACTCATTAAGAAAATGTTACCACAGTAATCATAAAATTACATTGTGTAAAACATACATAATTAAACACAAGGAGTCACTACTGCAAAAGGACTCTTCTATGACATGGGATCAAAGACGGTTCTATAAAATCAATGTCTTAAAAAATATGGTAGTACTTTTGCAAATAATTAAAAAATTTTAAAGACGGTTTTTGTGAAAACTGTCTTTGAAATATTTGTTCAAAGACGATATTTGTTAAAAGTATTGTTGAAATAAGATACTCAACATCAATTTTATTAAAATTGCCATTATCATCGAAGCTTCTTCTCGTTGTTTTCTCACACCACCAAAAATCCACACTTTTCAATTTATTTGACCTATTTTTTCAATTTTTGACCTAATTTTAATTTCCCCCAATTTCAGTTGGCAAAGAGATCATAGATCTGTGCTTGGATCTCATTCGAAAAATCGCAGATAACTACACTGGTCTCCAGGGCTTCCTCGTCTTCAACGCTATCGACAGTGGCACTAGTTTTGAACTCGCGACAGAGAAAGAGAACGAAGAAGAAATAAGAACAACTATGATCGCAACCATGACTGTGATCAAGGCAGAGACCAAGCATGCAACAAGAGATCTCATTCGAGTTTGCCTGATCGTGGCCGCTCCTGTTACGCATGCTTTCCCTCTCCCAGTGGACCCAGTCCCTTAACCCACTGTAGAAGCATCACCGGAAAGACTCAATGAAGGAGGAGCACAAGGAGATGAAGTAATCAGTGTTGGAATTCATGGATGACATCGTGAAGGAGCAGAAGGAGAACAAAGACGGAGAAGGAGAAGTTGAGGAGAATGAGGATGAGTTGGAAATGATGAAGATGTTTGGGATTCCCACCATATTTGACTCTACCAAGGGGAAACTGGTTCCTAGTGCTGATGTTAATGACGTCAGTGCCATCACCAAGCGCCAACTATGCCAGTATATGAATCGCCACGACGAATTTAATCGCCCATTGCTTCTTGAGAGGAATCTTGTGCTAGGGTTTTCTTTTATTCAGGTATATTCAATTTTATTTTCCTTTTAATTGTTAATTATGGATTAGGGTTTGGTTTGAATTTGATGGTTGTCACTTACAATTAGATTTGGATTTAGCTTAATTCAACATATGATTGAAAATTGAATTGTTTTCCTCTTCCAGACAGTGACAATTAATAACAAATTAGCAACAACAATGTTTGTGGATTTGTGATGATAGTTATTATTCATGTTGTTGGAGTGTGTCATTCTTTTTGTATATTGTTCAATTTAATATTCATCTATAGCATGAGGTTAGCTCTATTTTATTTGAGGTTATATAGCTCTCTTGCAATGCTAGAATGTTTTGTCTTGAACATTGATTCACTAGTGTTTTATTATCTGGAATCTTCTCCAAGAGATAAGTCCTAATACTCCCAATTTTTTCTCCTATCATCTTACACCTATCAATGAAAACTATTACACCAAAAATGGAGAGTTTCGTATCCATGATAAATTACTCTAATTTCTCCCCTAGGCTAACAAACACAAGTCAATTAGTAAAATATTTTTCACTTAAAAACTAACCCTTATTTGTCTTCAATCATGCTTATCCTTAGAGTAAATTACTCTCACCTTGCCTATATTTTACCCTTCTTACACAAATCACTATCCTCCCTCCCCTCTAATATTTTTAAATATATATTTTTTCAAATTTCACAAATCCTAACACTCCCATTGTTATAGCCAACTTAACAACTATGTTAAAAGATGACTGAAATATGCTTTTATACTAAAATATGGGATTATTGGCTTATTTAATTATGCTTATTTGTCTTGCTAGCCTTTCTTATTCTTTTATGATTATTTTGAAGATTTCGAAAAGGACAATTTCATGTAGTAATGCCAATATTTTCTTTCTTTGCCTAAGCTTTTGCTATGATATTCAACAAAATGTCTTCTTGACCTTACATAGTTGTCATTGCTTCCAAAGGATTTTGCAAAAGAAAAGGGTAACTTACCACCTCATTCTACTTCAACACCTACACAATCAGATGTTTTATCTACTCCTAATATCCCCATCGGAAAATTTTGTATTTTGTTTTTACCACATTTAGATCATCAATATTGTTACAAACTTGATATAACATATCTCAAATTTGGATTTTAATTTTCCCAATGTACATTTCATACAACATTGCCAAGCTTGCCCCGGAAAGTACAAGTGCAATCAAGTGCATCTTTTAGACAGACAAGAAAAAAACTTTTGTAGGCATTTTTTCGTACTCAACCAATGCATTAAATTTTTTTATTAGAAATAAGTTAGAGCCATGTTCACTTGAAGGGGGGAGGGGTAGTTTAACTAGCAGCAGAAATTGTTATCACAAAAATATTGTGTACGTCACTACTTTATATGGTCATATTTATCTTACTAGAACTTTGCTAGTAGAGAGTATGGTGCATTTTAAAGTAATTTTTTTTCTACTTGTTCATGTGTGTTACTACATTAGTGTTATCTCTCATAACATAAACTTTATTTGGTAAGAGAGAATTTTAGAAGAAACAATATAGGAGATGAATGTCTTATGTTGAATGTCTTGGCATGTTTCTTTTTCTTTCCTTTTTCATAGCACAACCAGTACGTGTGCTAACTACTAAATATGAACTATTTTTTATAAAAAAAAATATATTGAAATATCTTTAAAAATATTTATATAATAGTTATTTTTGGCTTAAATGATAGGAATTGATATTTTTATTATTTTTGGCTTGCAGATATGAAAAGAATAGATTAAAAGAGAAAAAAATTAAAAAAATATCAAAAAGGAAGATTTTTAGCATCAGACCCAAGTCCACTACAACAACTATAAAAAGGGAGTTAAGCCAAGCAGAAAGGAGACCACAACACCACCCCCTCTAGTAGGGGAAATCTTTCCTTCACTTCACCATTTTCTCCCTTTCTTTCTTTCACATCTCTTATTCCATCAGTTCTTATATTTCATCCATTGTAAAGTCATCAATAGCCATGAGTGGCTAAACCCTTAGTTAGGGTCTGACAAGCCTAAAAGCCAAAGCGATGTATGATGTACTCTTCACTATTTGTCAATGCAATACCAGATGTTTTCTATCCTATTGTCTTTTCTGTTTATCTTTCATGTATTATTCATCTTTTCATTCTTTTAGGGGTTAGGCGCTTGGGAGAGGGTAACTTCTAAATCATATTTAAAGAAAATATGCATGTATTAGTTTTAGAGGTTAGAAGTTCGAAAGATGATAACTTCTAATAGAACAAAAAGAAAAGATTTCATAAGAAAGTCATTGCTAGACATAGAATGATAATTTTATGCCCATATAGTTTTGATCCTTGTGACTAATTTCAAACGTTAATTCATGTATTCTTTAAACACTGACAAAGACATGTCTGTTTATTATTCACATGAAAGATTTTTTTTATTATTTAATTGTTAATAAACTTGATTTATTAAAAAAATATAGTCAAGTCTAAAATTGAAAAAGAGAACTAAAATAACAATTTTTTAAAAAAGTGGCAGACAACATGTCTAAATTAAAAAATAGGAAAACTAAAATTATGAATTTTTTAAAAGTAAGAGGTCAAATGTCTCAATTAAAAAATAGGAGAGTTAAAATTATAAATTTGAAAAAATAGAGGACAAAAAGATGAATTTTAGCCAAAACTTTATGATACCCTACAAGATAACTTTTTTATGGTATTCAATCAAGACTTTTATGATTATTTTTTTATCACAACACAATTTGGTGAGATTTAATTAAGATTGTTTTCAACAAAAATCTTATGATATTCAAAATCATAAAGATTTAAATGGATTATCTTTTAAGATTAATTTTGATGGATTTCATATGACTTTTTAGTAGAAAGCATAAATACCACACAAAATAAACAATCCAATCCAAACCCTTAAGACTTTCTAGATTATTTTTTTCATAATTAATCTTACATCATCTTTAATTCATTTATATATTATGTATTGTGTTATTGATATTATAATTAAGTAAAAAAAGTAATTGATGTTACCTTAAAAACTAAAATAATAAATATTTTAAAATAATTTTTTTCTTCCATAACAATTATAATAAGTCAAAGGGATATTTTTTTTTATGAAATTTAAGATATTAATTACATTTTTTAATAACTCCAAAACTTTAATTGTAATATGAAATGGAAGGAGTACCAATTAAAAAATAAAATACACTTACAATCATTTTTTTAATTAAACCAGCCATATATTAAATATGTAATCAAACTAAATATAAAAATAATTATAATTTTAATCATTAGTTTTTAATCAATGAATATTGCTCCTAATATCCATATCTCTTCAAGCTAGGAATCAAATAGCGTGAAAAATGGTACCAAATACAAAAAACTAAAGGACATGAACTTGATCACCTAAATCCTAATTAATGGTCCCTTCATTTGCAAAAAGACAAAAGGGATTATCTCTGAGTTCACGCTCGAAGGGTGAGGGCTTCTTTCGATCGATGAAAATGTAAGGCAATAATTAATATGATAAAAGTAAATTATATTTTATATATAATTTAAATTACTTACTGTATTATTTTTAAATTATTTAAACTATGATAAAATTAAATAAACTCTAATGCATAATATATAGTTTCCTTTAATTATTTAAGATTTTACTTTTTATATATTGCAAAAAAAAAATTATACTATCACTAAATTGAAAATCACTTTAAAATATTTTTTTAAAAAAATTATAAAAATCAATAATTTTATTATATACTATAATTTATAATTGGATGATAGCATAAAAAATGTTTACAATATTAGTATGCTCTAATCAAATTATTTATTTAATATCTCTAATCTTTATTTATGAAAAAAATATTTTTTAATCATATGAACATTTTGTTTACTTTTCAATAAATTGAATAGAAATTTCATTACAATTTAAGAAAAATGCTAGCAACATTTCTAACTTATTTTTGTTTATGGAATAAAATAAGAAATGAGACAGCATGATCATGCATTTTTCAATAAATTTCATCAAATAGTATATTACAAAAAATTTGTTACAAAGTATATTGTTGAAATTTCTCTCAATACCCACAAACATCAATGTAATCATCATTTTATTATTTAATCGTGGTATCTACAGATATAAGTATTAGAATTTTAATTTAAAATATTAAAACTTACTTTAATTAATAAAATTTTAATCATAAATAATTAATAAAAATGAAGTTAATATTGATTAAATATTTGAGTTTTTAATTTTAATATTAAAAATAAATTTTGCATGTGTTGATTTTTTTATCTAGTTTTATGTTGAATTAATAATTAATATGTTATTTTAATTTGATATAAAAGCTGATATGATGTATATAAAAAAAATCGTAATTATGACAAAAAAAAACGTGAACATCTAGAAAAATTATTTCATTTTTAACAATTAAAACTTGGATTTGTGATATAAAATAGATAATAGTTTAGAAAACATATTTCATTTTTAATAGTAATTTCCAAAGTGCGCCATCCCTGTGCAAACTCATCCGGTCACCGCTAAAACAATGTTAATGAGAAAACAGTTTTTACTATAAATTTTAATATTTGATTTTCCTGTACACACTAATATTTCTGTTATGCCACGTGAATAAGAGGTATAGTTGTGACATGCATAATCAATATATTCGGGGCCGCAATTATTATTTTAGGAGTAAGGACATGATCACCAAGTATTATTTTCCGTGTATGCATGCAAGGAATTCTACATCAACACATAGCATCCGGAAATTAAATTGATTTCCTTTAATAATTGTATACTATTAAAAATATAAGTGTAATTATCTATTTTACTAAATCAATTCTCCTATTTTTTAATTTACTATTTAAGCTTTCATATATCTCAAAATTTATATTATTTTAATTTTTAGAGTTGATTTTGATAGTTGATCATTAAAATTTAAATATGAATTATGATCAATATTTTCTTAAAAAATAAAAATTTAAAAAATTGTTTAAGTAAGAATTAAAAATCATGGTTCTTAAAATAAAAAACACATTCCTTTACCATTACACCCAAATACTCATTTAAATATTTGGTACAAAAATAATATAAATATAAGTTTTATGTAAAAATAATTCACAACTCAAATTTTATTTTTTTAATTTATTATATTTTATAATTTTATAAATTATTTTTTAAAATATAATATATAAGATTAAATTTTATTTTCACATAAATTTTATTACTAAAAATATAATATAAATTTTTAAAAGATAAATATAATTACTAAATTACAATCATTAGTTTAAAAGATAAATATAATATATAAAATAAAAATAAAGTTTATATAAGTATATCTATTTTAATTTATACAAAAATAGAATTTAATCTTATATATTATATATTATATAATATATAATATTATAAAAATATAATAAATTAAAAAAAATAAAGTTTAAATTTTAAACTATATTTCGTACTAAATATTTAAATGATCAAGTGGATGTGATGGTAAAAGAGTATGTCATCACTTCAAAAATCATTTTAAAATGGTAATGTGAGACAAATTTTGTAATTAAGCCTCAATTTTTTTTAAAAAAAATGTTGATTTAACATCTTTTATAGTTATTTATACTGTATTTTATAAATAACATTTCCTAGTTGGAGTTGTCTTCCATAAGTTAGAGCGGGAGAAATTTAGAAAGAAAAAGAAAAAGTAAAGATGAAGAGAAATAAACAAATAGGGAGGAAGGCATCCCATCCAGCAGAAAACTTGTGAATAGAAAATGCAGTTTCAAAAACAATGTCTCTCGCTTGAAACCATCCATCTGTAAATAGTGAATAGTGAATAGTAGAGGTTGTGAAACTCGGGCTAATCATAGTGACCCATCCATCAGCAATGGTCCCACACAGCAGCGTTCCCCCTGAACATTATCAGTCATCCAACGGCTGACATTTAAGTTGCGTGAAAAACGAGTAACATCTTGTCCCCACTCGATTCGACTCATTATTATTATAATCTCAAATAACATCACATCACACATCTTCCACCTTGCTATGGAGGAGCCATGGGAAAATTGGCATCTTCACATGGTAAAGCCACATCATCATTCATCACTATTACTACTTCAGCATCGAAATTAAATCTTATTATTGTTTCTTAACTTTTTTCGTCGATGTAGGAAATGGATTGCGGGAACGATTTCTCAGGGAAGTGTCACGGCACTCACGATGACGAGTTCCTCAGAGACATCCTTCTTCAGCAACCACCTGCGGCTTTCTCGTCCGAAAGCGAAAGCGATCACTCCTTCCGCCCTGTCGTCCAAAACACTACCATCACCAACGACGGCGCCGTCAAAAGCAACAGCTCTCAAATCTCTTCCAAACGACCTCGTCCTTTGTCCACTCCCAGGACTTACATTCTGTCCTTCGACAACTCAACCATGCTTCCGGCCTCACCCGAACCCCGCCTCCGCTCTTCCAACAATAATTCCCCTTGGCCTCCGGAAAGCCCAGGCCCAGAACCTAGAAGGCCCATTACTGGAGGAGCTAAGAAGACCAGAACCTCTTCTCAGACCATCGATCACATAATGGCGGAGAGACGAAGGAGACAGGACCTCACTGAGAGGTTCATAGCACTCTCAGCCACCATTCCCGGCTTGAGCAAGGTAATTAATTCATTCATTTAGTCAATTCAATTTTATATTCTCAAAATGCAGATGCCAATGCCACACATGCATCACTTTAATTACTTCTATTTTTCCTATACGGATCACTTTAATTATTATTATTGTTAAAAGATGAAATCTAACTTGATATTATTAATCTTAATCTTCACCCACGATCCTACTTAGCTATTGAAGTATACTTGATATAATATTTTCGACATCAATTCTTATTTTTTACAGATAAATGAATGAAGCTTGAATTCAACTTAAAATCTAAATCAACGGCGTTCTTAACTGTTCCTTAATTATTAACGTACTATCCATGGCTCAGCATAAGCATCAGTCTTGGAATCCTATAGTGGATTTCTATCTTTTAAGTTTTTCTTTTTAATTCTTATCGATTACTAACCCCTACTGAATACAATTACTTTTTATTAAAATATAAATTAATTAAAAGTGCATAATTTTGGCAATCATGAAAGCAAAAGTGGTCATTATATGCCACCAGATCATTATTATCGAGTCATTTCGTATGCGTCACCCACCATTTGCAATATTCTATAATATACTCTCATTAATTTCTCATTATAATATTAAGCATAGGACATGATAAAAAAAATCTGAATCTTGTAGCAAAAATTTTAACAACCGTATTTTTTACATCCAATTTGTTACCATACATTTCATCCCGTTTACTTCACGGTAAGGAACATTGTAAGCATCCAACTCATTTTTTTGTCGGTTTAGGTAAAGAGGATAAAATAAAATAAAAGTGGATATATTTATTGAGTGGTTGATAATATTTTGTCATTTTTATAAATAAAATATTAATATGGGTCTATTCCAAAATAATTTATGGGTATGAATTTTTTTTTATCGTTGACTAGTTAAAATTACACGATTGATTAATAGATTTAAAAAGAATTTGTCACACTCTCCTTAAACTTTAAATTATTTAATTTTGATGGGTCAATGATAAAAAAAAATCTGTACCAATAAAATATTTTGAAAGAAGCTCATATATTAATATTTTATGTATAAAAATATAAAAAATGATTGACCACTCTTTATTTATAATTAATTACTTACCTTTAAAAGGAGAATAGCAAAAGGCTGCGAATTTTTGGTATATGATTAGGGTGTGTGCTTGTTATCTATGTCCTACAAAATAACTATTTATAATCAATTACTTACCTTAAAAAGGAGAATAGGAAAAGGTTGCAAATTGTTGTGTATTATTAGGGAGTGTCTGGCTTGTTATCTATGTCCTACAAAATAACACTCTAAGTCACCACGCGATGAAAACCACTTGGTAATGTTAAAACCACAAGATTACAAAATAAACATGGAGCCCCTAAAGAGAGAGAAAGAATGATGAAGTGATTTGTGATTGTAAAGTTTCCATATATAGACGGACAAGGCCTCTGTACTTCGAGCAGCAATCGATTATTTGAAACAACTTCAAGAAAGGGTACAGGAACTGGAGAAACAAGACAAAAAAAGGAGTAAGGAGTCAGTGATATTCAACAAGAAACCCGACCCAAATGGAAACAACAATGAAGACACCACCACCTCCACTGAAACGAACTGTAGCATCCTTCCTGAGATGGAAGTAAGAGTGTTGGGGAAGGAGGTGCTCATTGAGATCCACTGTGAGAAGGAGAATGGTGTTGAGCTAAAAATATTGGACCACCTTGAGAATCTTCATCTCAGTGTCACCGGTAGCAGTGTCTTGCCATTTGGAAATTCTTCTCTCTGCATTACCATCACAGCTCAGGTATGCTATATTGCTATGCATCAATCAACTTCCATGTTCTAAAATTTCTAGCCTGCATAGTTATTAATTAGTATTATATATATTATGATTATGATAGCCCTGCTAGATTATTGCTTTCTAGACACATGTATAACTTAAAATATTGAATTGATGTATATACCACTTAGCGTATGTTTGATTTCATGTTGAATTATCTTGAATCACATTGAAGTACCAGCTAATTTAATTTTAGGTAAAAAAATTATATGTTGTTAAAAATTGATTGTATAGGTTCATAATTGATTTTTAACCAAGTTAAAACAACATCATATCACTTTTGTATTGAATAAAAAAAATTATCATGTGTTACCATCAACTTTCTTTTAAAAAAATCATTCAAACATAAATCACATAAATTCAAAATTAGTTTCCTTACAAATACATTTTGTTAACACTTGTCCAATTTATATGTATTGCAGATGGGTGACGGGTACCAAATGACAATGAATGATCTAGTGAAAAACCTTAGACAAGTGCTCTCAAAATCACATTTGCTAAGCGACAGTGATCCGTACTAGTGTATCAAACACCGAGTTGTAATGTTTGGAATTGGGAAAGTTTTGGATTTATTACTCTCTTTGATTTTGGCTTGTTTTCATGTTGATCGTAACGTTAATAAACAAACATTGTGTGTCTGAAAGGAATTTATGCCCCGCATCTACCCTGATATCCCATTATTGTGAAAACGAAATTTCTTTTTACTTTGTCAAATACATAACCATCAGAATTCAGAACAGAGGCATATACTATTATTTATAGAACAGATAGTCGAGCAAGCATTAAAGGAAGGAATTGTTGTGAGGAATGGATTACGAAAATGGGCGTGAAATTATGTTCAACCAGATCCCGGTCCCACGTTTTAGCTTATTAAATACTATGTCAATTGGTCTTTGAATGTAGATCATAGAGGTTGCCATCGACAAATCTTAAATGGTCTTAGTTCACTTAAAAAAACTAATTTTATTAAGAAAAGTATTTTTTTCTAAATAAAATATAAACGGACCTAAAGTATATTGACAACCTGTTGGTGAAAAATGTTAATAATATATGTTTTAGTATATTCTTTATCATTAACTAAAATTCATTTGAAAATCACAAAAATTTGTGGGTTTTATTATTTATATAATAATTTGTGTTCATAATTTTATAATTTTTTTAATAATTTTTATCTTATAATAAAATTGAAAAGTTTATTAAAAATGATGTGTTGTTAACAATTCTCAACTGTCCAGTTAATTATTACAACGTTACTCTTTTAGTATAAGTAGGTTGAATTTTTTAAGTCACAAAATGACTGAGTGGTCCATAACCTCATAAACTTCATAAATGCATTCACTTCATTACATATGGGTGTAACAAATAAATTTGACTTTTACTGGAGCACATTCTTTCAATTTTGTTAAAAAAAACACCAAAACTTTGTGGTTACATTCCTTTCTTTCAAAAAATTCTATTTTAGGCATCTTATAATCGATCTGAATCTCCAACCTATTCCATTGTGTGTGTAGAATATGAATTTAATCAATCTAACCATTGAATAATTTGATACTACAATGACTCCAATGTGTGTGTAGTATTATATTTCTAGTCATATATATCAAATTTTATAATTTTTTTTAACAAGGCCAATAAAATTACATAACCCAATGAGTAGCATATTTCTGAATAGCACCTATACATAAAAGGCCAACAATGCACAAATCACCTACAGATTCAATAATGCAGTAAACACCTAAGAAATGCTTGTATACGATTCAATTCTCTCTTAAAAATTAAAAATGCTATAGCACCAGTACATCTCAAAACATAAATCCAAATCTCACCCGATTGATACTTGGAAAGCTGAAGAAGAAATGACAAAACCTCTTTATATATGGTATGTTTATATTTTCTTGCTATTCATTCATATTTTTTTCTTCTACAAAATTCGTATTTAAAACTTTACTGTTAACTTATTCGCAAGTGAACCAATTTTATCACAAATAGTAAAGATTAAAATGGAAATCCAAATGTCGAATCCACATGAACTTTGGTTGTACTTTAGTGATGCAAGCTCAATTATTAAACAATGAGAAGAAATAGAAGAAGAAAAGATAAGGAATTGTGAGTGTGAAAATTGGGGGTAAAAGAAAAAGAAAAAGAAAAGGATAACTAGGTAAACAATCATTTAAATGCAAAAGGATAAATTCATAATGTGATAATATTGGGGACTTAATATGTTGATAACTGTGAAATTTGAGTTAATTTGATAGTCAATTTTGGCTAAGAATGATTACAATTTCTTTACTTTGTTGTTGTTTTTAATGAAATAATAAAGAAATTAATATTTTTGCAGTTTTTGATGAGTATACGTTAAAAGAAGAAGATTTCAAGTGCTTTTGAAAAAAATTGATGCAAAAATTGGAAGAAAAAGCCTTGAAGAAAAATTGAAAGAATTGGACAATTCATTTAGCGTGCAATCCAGGGTTAGCACGCACCCTCGCTAAGCGGGAAAGCTTAGGCTTAGCGCGAAGAAGGCCTATGAGGAAGCCCAAAGGTGCGCTTAGCGCAAAAGCCCACGCTAAACGCGAGATTGCGTGAAAATTAAGTTACCTTAGACCTATAAAAGGAGTAGGAAGTAAAGGAGAAAGACATCAATTAATCCCTACACACCTACACACCACCCGGAGATTCAGAGCTCTCTAATGAATACATCCTAAGCCTGAGCATCTCTAATAGGAGAAATCTTCTTTCTATGTCCATTATCCCCTTCTCTTCCTTTATCTATCTCTCTTCTTCTATCCACATCAGCCCCTAAAGTGTAAAGCCTCTCATGACAATGAGAGGCTAAAATCCCATTGTTGGGAATCTCGCAGATGTTACTTTTTCTTATTATCTATTTAATGCAATCATGTTTCTATTGCTCTTTTTTGTGCTTAATTATTTATTATAGTCTGGCCATCCATATAGTGATTAGGGGACAATGCATTAAAAAATGATTATTTTCTAAAGAACTAGGAATAGGTATCTGAATGAAATCATTGCTAGAAATATATTGATATTTGTTTAGCCTATTTCATGCATCTCTAATCTTAATGTGATTTATTAATTTTATCTTTCCAAAGAAATTTGGAAGAAAATAATAGATAAATGAGACTATTTGTGCGGGAAACGAGATAGAGTATCATAATAGATGAAGGTAAAAATTGGGATAACATTAGATAGAGAAAATCATTAACATAGCATCACAAGTAGTTTTGGCATGTTAGGTCCCAACATATTTGCATTTTGAATCATCTTTTTATCATTTTTTATCTTTTACTTTTCTTATCTTTTACATCAAAATCTCTTATTTATTTTATCTTTTACTTTTTTATCTTTAAATCTCTTATCTTTTATCTTAAATCTTTATCTTATCACTCACCTCTCTTTATCTGATATTTTAAATTCCTTATCTCGTGCTTCTAAATTGGATTTGAATCAATCTAAGTACAAACAAAGTCTCTGTGGATTCGACACTCGGACTTCCGAGTACTTTACTGTTTGAGACAATTTGGTACACTTGTCAATGAGTTAACATATGTCAAAACTACTTATAATGTAATGTAAAAGATTTTCTCTATTTAATGAAATCCCTATTTCCACCCGCATCTACTAAATTACTCTGTCTTTAGTTTCCGCACAAAGAATTTAGTTTATTTATCCTTTTTCCCAAATTTCTTTACAGAGTTAAAAAAAAATAGCAAACCGCATTAAGATAAGAGATGCAAAAATTCTTGGGCAAAACAAATGTCAATCTATTTCTAACAATGACTTTATTTAGATACTCTTCCCCAGTTCTTTAGAAAATAATCAGTTTTAATGCATTATCTTCTAAACATTATATGGATCATCAGTCCATAATAACATAAAAGCACATAAAAAAACAGAATTGCATTAATAAATAATAGGAAAGAATTACATTACAAGAGTTTGGTCTCCCCCAAATTAAAAAATTTGTTTATCCTCAAGCAAAAACAAAAATGAGAGCAGACTTCGAATGCTCCAACACTTTCAATGGCTGCAATTTTTCAAATTCCCTTAGCTGGACCTTCTTGCATTTGCCATGATCTTGCAATGGAAGCACAAATAAACATTGAGATAGAATTGGTTAGTAGCATAAATCAATCAGGTCGGTTTGCCTTACTTTTCCTCACAAGACTTTAGTGTTTCTCTCTGCACTCAAGTATCTTGCGTGAATGTTTAAAATTCTACGACCTGCAATTAATGTTCCCAATTTTGCACTTCATCTTAGTAAAAGTTATCCTACTTACACTTGGTGGATCACTAAGGACTTTTATTAGCTTGCAATGTGGCTTGGGCTAATCAAAGAAATTATGATTTTTTTGAGATTTCAAAAATTAGGGTTATAAGAGAGCATTTATCCTAGAAAACTTCCACTTATTCCGCCTAGGCATATTTATTTTTCAACCTCAATTTATTGTTTTTTAACAGCACTTATGACACCTATTTATTTTTTGCCTTTTTTTTAACAACACTTATGAAACTCTACCCTTTATTTTTTTAAAACTTTGGGCTTACAAGCTTTTTGAGGGTGTCTTATTGTGTGTTGTTTTACCTTCTTGAGACAATTTTTTACCTTAACCCTCCCCTAAATTAGGGGTATATCATGACTAAAACCCTTATGCTCTCGTAAACCCTAAAACAAGGTAGGAGATAATTAAAGTAGGCTTAGAGATTTTACAAAAGACATGATTATCATTTTTGGCTCAAATAAGGTGCAAGGGATAAATTTTTATCAAAGGCTGGCTTTTTGGCTGAGTGGCTGAAAATAAGAAGAAACAAAAATAAGGCCTTAATCACTTCCACCTCATGTAATTAATCTAACAGTCTAAGAATGATGCAAAATCAGGAAAATAAAAATAGACGTTCTCTCACAAGTAGGTTTCACGCAACTCACCGGGGCAAGACAAAGTTGTTGGCTTACCGTACCATGATTTCTTCCAGACATGCTAACCTTTTCTCTTTTTGTTGTGATTCATACTCCACTACTTGAACCGACGCTTGCATTCATGGAACCAGCATTTTCACAAAAATGGTATGCAACATTTCAAGTGTTTGAGTCCTTTAGAAAAAGCTTTGGCAATGACTTCATAAATATCATGTAATTTTTATTCAATGACTGAATTTAAACTACTACAATTAAATTGTTAAAATTAAAATGCACAAAATCAAAAATAAAGAAAAGAAATAACTAACTATCCTAAAAAAAACAAAATGTTAACTAAAAGAAAGATAGGGTAAGAAATCCTGGATTGCCTCCCAGTAAGCGCTTCTTTAACGTCATTAGCTTAATAAGTTAAATGCCTTCAAGGTGGCATGAAGGTCACATAGAACACATCTTCCTTGCATTTTTGCCTCTTAGCTAGAGACTCCATGAAACTCATATATTCCAAAAACACCTTCCATATCATTGCAAGAGAAGTGATAGCGATCAAGGAAAGAATGACACTTAAGGCTTTCTCATATTCTCCATGCCTTTCTTCCTTGACAATCAGTTGATAAGGAGGGGTATTGACTTGGAGAATACTTTCTTGTTAAATTTCTACTTGTGAGCACTCATCCCATTGTTGTGCTTTCTCCTCACTTTTTTCTTCATCTTTTTCTCTTGAATCATGCTCTTCTACAAGGCTTTCCTCATAAGCTTCAACCTCTACAAAGTTTTCTTCCCTTGTGGCCACAAATTTAGTCACTTCTTTTGCTAGCTTACCAACTTGAATTTCTAGACTTTTAAATGCTCTTTGAGTAGATTCAATTGTTTCCTTGAATTGCATCAACAAATTATCCAAATTAGAACTTCTTTCTTCTTCATATTGATTGTAGGGTTGTAACTCTTGCTCCCACTGATAATTTTCCATGGAGTAGCTCTTACCAGCATGAATTTCCTAATTTTGCAATGAGTTTTGATTGGCTTTAGAGCTAGCATGGTATGCCATGAATTCCGTAAACAGACTCTCAAGATTAGGAGTTCTTTCTTCTTCATATTGATTGTAAGGGTTTCCCCACCAAGAGTTTTTCATGGAGTAGAGATAACAATTGTCATTGAAATGCTCTCCTCCACAAAAATCACAATTTACCGGTGGTAAGTGGCTGACCCTTGATCGTGTGCTGTCAAGATGTTCAGTCCACCTCTTAAAAAGATCTTTCATCTTTAAAATGTCTTCTATGGATCAAGTTCTTCGAAGGTTCCACCTTGCAAGCATAGACTCACAAGAAAAAAAATATTTTTTTTGAATAAAATAAAATAAAAAGTGAAAAGATGAAAATTGATTGCTTTAAAATTGGAATATGCAACAATCAAGTACGAAGAACAAAGTTCCCAACAACAGCACCAAAAACTTGTTAACTCGTTGGCAAGTGCACCAAATTTCTGACAAGTAGTAAAATACTCGGAAGTTCGAGTATCGAATACACAGGGACTTTGTTTGTACTTAGATTGATGTAAACCCAATTTATAAGTAAGAGATAAGGAAATAAAATAATAGATAAAGAAAGATAGGAGATAAGATAAAGATTTAAAAGAAAAGATAAAAGATTTAAAGATAAAAATAGAAGATAGAAAAGAAAAATATTTAAATTAAAAGATGATAAAGATAAAAAAAATAGAAGATTAAAAAAGATAAGATAAGAAAAATAAAAGATTGAGATAAAGATAAAGAAAGATAAATTCATAATGAGATAATGTTGGGACTTAGCCTGTCTTATTTGCCTAAGATGTATTATTTTAGATTTTTCTCTGTCAATTTGGTGAATTTTTTCTTACCCACATCTGTTAAAATACTTGCCCCTAATGTCTCACAATGACAAACATATCTTACCTGTCTATCTTTCAAATGTCTTTGCAAAGACTCAATAGATAAAATGTATGAAGTTCTAATTCTAGATGTTTGCTTTAATGCATGGGCATAATGCAATCACTCTATGTCTAGCAATGATTTTATTAAGATACTCTTTCCTTTTAGTTCTATTAGAAATCATCCTCTATCGAGCGACTAATCCCTAAAACTTATGCATGCAAGACCTTCTTTGTATTTCTATTAAGGATTACCCTCTGTCAAACACATAATCCCTAAAGATGATGCAAGGATGAATGATACATGAAATTAAAATAAGAAAGGATAATAGGAAAGAAAACACCTGTTTGTATTGATAAATATGAAGTATACAATATATTTTTTGGCTTTTTAGGCCTGTCAGACCTTAACTAAGGATTTAGTCTCTCATAGCCATAAGGTGCCTTATAGTTGAAAAAGGGGTTAGAAACTGATTGAAGAGAAGGGATGGAAAAAGGATAGAAAAAGAAAGATTTTCCATATTAGAGACACCCAGGCTTAAGATGTATTTATTAGAAAACTCTGAGTCTCCAGGATGGTGTCTTTTCTCCTTGGCTTGACTCCCTTTTTATAGTTGTTGGAGTGGACTTGGGTCTGATGCCAAAAATCTTCCTTATTCATATTTTTGATATTTTTTGGATCTTTTTCGATTATAATATGTTTTTTTTATATATGCAAGTCATAAATAAGAAAAATATCAATTCTTAAGATTGAAGCAAAAATAACTGCTAAATCAATATTTTAAAGATATTTTCAATATATTTTTATTATAAAAAATAGTTCATATTAGCAGTTATCAAGTTTGGCCTCCAAGCTCCCAACAAAAGTGATTTAGTCTGCCATAGCCATGAGAGACTTTACACTTCAGGAACTAATAGAAGAAGAGATTGTTTGACTAATAGCAAGAAAATGAGGAATGATTAAGAAAGAGGATTTCCCCTACGAGAGAGGCTCATATTTTGGATTTCTTCACGGGAGAGCTCTAAAATTCGGTGTGTCTTTTCCTTCTTACTCATTTTATAGGTCAAAGGTAGCTTACTTTTCACCCTGACTTCATGCATCAGCACGCTAAGCGTGCTTTTGGGCTTCCTAGTAGGCCTTCTTGCGCTAAGTTTGGGTTGTGGGTTGAGCGAGACTACGCACTAAGTCTAAACTTGCCCGTTAAGCGAGACTGCGCGCTGAGCCAGGATTACGCGTGGAGGGAGCTATCCAATTCTTCTAACTCTTCTTCAAGGCTTTTTTTTTTCTTTAATTCTTGGATCCATTTTTCTCTAAAGTACTTGAATTCTTTTTCTTTTGACTTTTGTTAATAAAAAATTGTAAAGATATTAATTTCTTCGTTATTTCATTCAAAAAAATAGTAAAGTGAAGAAATTACAATCATTATTAACCAAAATTGACTATGAAATTAACTTAAATTCCACAGTTATCAACTTAAAAGAATCAAATTCAATATCACTTAGACCAACGACTTATTAGTTATAGAATGTTTATATATCTCATCTAAAAGGAAAAAACTGTATTTTTTAAAAGTCATAAATATGGATAAATTAGTTGTTCAACAATTAGCATACATCACACCCAGCAATCAACTCTGTTTCAGCAGAAAGATTAGGGGCCAAGATAACCACAAATAGTTGTAGCTCACATGAGAACAACCAACTGAGGCATTAAAATATGCATCTGTCTTTTTAATGGATTCCAGAAGAAAATGAACGGTCAAGCTACAAGTTCTTCGGCAATAATATTGCAACTTAATTTTGAATATAATGCCTTAGAATGATAACTTGTCATTCAAATAAAAAAATTTATTTTAAATGTGAATATTTTTCTCGATTATTTTTATAATGCTTTAATTTTAATCGGAAGGGCATGACAAAATAATCCTTTTTCAAGTTAAATGTCGATAGCTCGTGAATTCTAAATGGAAAAACCTTTTGTACAGATTGGGTGGCAAAGACAGGTGTAGGGAGGATGTTGATTTTAAAGCTTGGATTCTTGTAGTATCTTTGGATATGCATATGTCAGAAGCTATAATATGTAATTTCGAAGTCTTTTCTACATATCTAGCTAACGCAAAAAATACGATCGAGCATATATATAGGTGAGTTGAAAATGCTAATTTAAACTCACTATAAGCCGGTGGAGATTAATTAGCAGCAGTCTCTTGTCTGATGCTATGGGAATCGTTTTATATTTTCTTTTTTTCTTCCCCTTTTTTGATGCAAATATAATAAAAAAGGACAAATAAAAAGAAAGTGATTTGAATAAGAAAAGTACAAATTTTCATGCGTATCCAAGAACGTTATTGAATTAAAAAGGAAGAAACCTTTCAAGGACGAAACACGTGAAGAAATATGGCCTGGATTAAGGGTTAGCTATCTGTTAATTCAATTAAATATATGTTTGGCTTTCCATCAAAAGCACAGAGCGTGCATTTAAAAACATAAAAATTATTAGAAGTTATATAGGCTAACTTCTTTAAAGACGTGGAAACCAGAAGTGCATGTTGTCTGACGTGACATAAAACCAAACAGGTTATGAGTTTTTTTTTTTTGTTTTTTTTTATGTAAGGTTCTTAATTTTTGAATAGAGACTTTGATCTTTCCAATTATTTTGTACTATTCAATTAGAAAAATAAGTATTAACTATATTAATCTTCAACTTCGCCCTTTAATATTTTAACTACAAACTATTAAAATTTATATACGTTTTATTCTATTTTTGTTATTTATGATTTTAATTAATCATAATTATATTTTGATAATTTTTTAAGATTTTATTTATTTACATTATAAAAGGTGTTATTTAAATTTACTGATACCATAAATTAAATATTCTTATGCAAATGTTTTATAGACAATTACATTATCGCTACATCGTATTAATGAACGAATTGTGTATCATTACGGGTGAAATGGTAAAAATATTAAACGCTATCAGTCTATTTATAGACATTTACATTATCGCTAGCTGCATCGTATTAACTAATTGTTTTTTTTTCTGAATTAATTAACTAAATTAATATTTATACTTATCAAATCAATTTTACTTATATAATATACAATTAAAATATCTGCCTCCGCTCCATTCAGATCCCGGCGCCA